>NC_091323.1:4388620-4436120 GCF_038502225.1 Cherax quadricarinatus | reverse complement strand
AATTAATATAATAATAATAATAATAATAATAATAATAATAATAATAATAATTGTGGAAAATTACATTTATCTGAATGTATCATTATGTACATAACAGTAAATGAACAAAGATAATTATTATTTATAAGTTAGACAAGTAGGAATTTGGGACACCTAGGTCGCAAAAAATGTCCCCCTTCGATACCTACCACTGTCATATCCACAAGTTGCTCTAGACCTATTAATTACAAATGAAAGATGCATCAAAAAGAATTCTGGTAAATAAAATTTGGTGGACTGTATATTAAATTAATAAAAAATAATATATATACACATATACATAACAGAAGGAGAATATCTTAAAATCACTTACGAATTTGACTGGAGATCAAGGTGTATCATACTCGGAAAACCTCACTGCCTATACATGAAAATAACACTGGCTAGAGTTATAACATCACAGACTTATCTGAGGTTCCTGGAGCTGTCTTGTCCAGTCGTCTGATATCTCAAGTTATGCAGAAATGCACATCCAACAATTTCGCCTCCTATTTGACAGGCGTCAGCCCAATTTTACCTCTAGAGCACGAAAATTCTTCCCATTATTCACTAATGTTTGTATTCAATTAAAAAAAATGGCGAGTATCTTCTGTACAGGCGCAGCTTCCCATTTTTTATAACATAAATTTTTATTAAATACGGTATGGCCATCTATTTACATATAACTACTGTATTTCTGGAAAATATATACAGTATTTTCCACAATATTATTAATAATAATAAAAATAATATTAATAATAATAATAAAAATAATAATAATAATTTTATTATCATTATTCACATAATCCACCAGGAAGTGACTAACCCATCAAGTATTATTGTGTACCCCTCTAACTGTTTAACATATATACCAAGAAATACGTCAGACGTTGCACAAGAGCCCAGCCGACACTAAAAGCTTTCCTGAGAGACAAAAAAAAAATATATACCCTTTCTGGAAAATCAGGATCTTTTTCCCAAAAAAACTCTTTAAAATATACCAACAACTTTAAAATGAGTTCCTGGCTGCGACGAAGTTATATTTCCCAAGGCATTTCCTCTTTTCCTGTGGCAGGAAGCTCGACCTACTAAGCCACCACCAATTTTGCCTTTTCTTCAGACGTTCAAGCTCTAAGGAGCTGGCACTGGACTCTAAAATTACTTTCAGTTCATTAAATTCAGCCAGTAACTTAGGAAGGCAAACTTGGTTTTTTTTTTTTACCTATATTAAACGCCTCTTCATCATTTCAGGGTTTCTGATTTTTTTTAGGAGGATCTCAGTCTTTATACCTTTAAGTGAGTTATAGAAGTGCTTGACATGAGGTAGAAGTGAGTTATAGAAGTGCTTGATATGAGGTAGAAGTGAGTTATAGAACTTCTTGATGTGAGGTAGAAGTGAGTTATAGAAGTGCTTGACATGAGGTAGAAGTGAGTTATAGAAGTGCTTGACATGAGGTAGAAGCGAGTTATAGAAGTGCTTGACATGAGGTAGAAGTGAGTTATAGAAGTGCTTGACATAAGGTAGAAGTGAGTTATAGAACAGCTTGAGAGGAGGCAAAAGTTAGTTTTAATATAAGTAGCGTAATTTGGCAGTATATATTCTCTTCTCTCATTATATATATATATATATATATATATATATATATATATATATATATATATATATATATATATATATATATATATATATTATTTTTTTATTATCACACTAGCAGATTCCCACCAAGGCAGGGTGGCCCGAAAAAGAAAAACTTTCACCATCATTCACTCCATCACTGTCTTGCCAGAAGGGTGCTTACACTACAGTTTTTAAACTGCAACATTAACACCCCTCCTTCAGAGTGCAGGCACTGTACTTCCCATCTCCAGGACTCAAGTCCGGCCTGCCGGTTTCCCTGAACCCCTTCATAAATGTTACTTTGCTCACACTCCAACAGCACGTCAAGTATTAAAAACCATTTGTCTCCATTCACTCCTATCAAACACGCTCATGCATACCTGCTGGACGTCCAAGCCCCTCGCACACAAAACCTCCTTTACCCCCTCTCTCCAACCTTTCCTAGACCGACCCCTACCCCGCCTTCCTTCCACTACAGACTGATACACTCTTGAAGTCATTCTGTTTCGCTCCATTCTCTCTACTTGTCCGAACCACCTCAACAACCCTTCCTCAGCCCTCTGGACAACAGTTTTGGTAATCCCGCACCTCCTCCTAAATTCCAAACTACGAATTCTCTGCATTATATTCACACCACACATTGCCCTCAGACATGACATCTCCACTGCCTCCAGCCTTCTCCTTGCTGCAACATTCATCACCCATGCTTCACACCCATATAAGAGTGTTGGTAAAAATATACTCTCATACATTCCCCTCTTTGCCTCCAAGGACAAAGTTCTTTGTCTCCACAGACTCCTAAGTGCACCACTCACTCTTTTTCCCTCATCAATTCTATGATTCACCTCATCTTTCATAGACCCATCCGCTGACACGTCCACTCCCAAATATCTGAATACATTCACCTCCTCCATACTCTCTCCCTCCAATCTGATATTCAATCTTTCATCACCTAATCTTTTTGTTATCCTCATAACCTTACTCTTTCCTGTATTCACCTTTAATTTTCTTCTTTTGCACACCCTACCAAATTCATCCACCAATCTCTGCAACTTCTCTTCAGAATCTCCCAAGAGCACAGTGTCATCAGCAAAGAGCAGCTGTGACAACTCCCACTTTGTGTGTGATTCTTTATCTTTTAACTCCACGCCTCTTGTCAAGACCCTCGCATTTACTTCTCTTACAACCCCATCTATAAATATATTAAACAACCACGGTGACATCACACATCCTTGTCTAAGGCCTACTTTTACTGGGAAATAATTTCCCTCTTTCCTACATACTCTAACTTGAGCCTCACTATCCTCGTAAAAACTCTTCACTGCTTTCAGTAACCTACCTCCTACACCATACACCTGCAACATCTGGCACATTGCCCCCCTATCCACCCTGTCATACGCCTTTTCCAAATCCATAAATACCACAAAGACCTCTTTAGCCTTATCTAAATACTGTTCACTTATATGTTTCACTGTAAACACCTGGTCCACACACCCCCTACATTTCCTAAAGCCTCCTTGTTCATCTGCTATCCTATTCTCCGTCTTACTCTTAATTCTTTCAATAATAACTACCATACACTTTACCAGGTATACTCAGCAGACTTATCCCCCTATAATTTTTGCACTCTCTTTTATCCCCTTTGCCTTTATACAAAGGAACTATGCATGCTCTCTGCCAATCCCTAGGTACCTTACCCTCTTCCATACATTTATTAAATAATTGCACCAACCACTCCAAAACTATATTCCCGCCTGCTTTTAACATTTATATCTTTATCCCATCAATCCCGGCTGCCTTACCCCCTTTCATTTTACCTACTGCCTCACGAACTTCCCCCACACTCACAACTGGCTCTTCCTCACTCCTACAAGATGTTATTCCTCCTTGCCCTATACACGAAATCACAGCTTCCCTATCTTCATCAACATTTAACAATTCCTCAAAATATTCCCTCCATCTTCCCAATACCTATAACTCTCCATTTAATAACTCTCCTCTCCTATTTTTAACTGACAAATCCATTTGTTCTCTAGGCTTTCTTAACTTGTTAATCTCACTCCAAAACTTTTTCTTATTTTCAACAAAATTTGTTGATAACATCTCACCCACTCTCTCATTTGCTCTCTTTTTACATTGCTTCACCACTCTCTTAACCTCTCTCTTTTTCTCCATATACTCTTCCCTCCTTGCATCACTTCTACTTTGTAAAAACTTCTCATATGCTAACTTTTTCTCCCTTACTACTCTCTTTACATCATCATTCCACCAATCGCTCCTCTTCCCTCCCGAACCCACTTTCCTGTAACCACAAACTTCTGCTGAACACTCTAACACTACATTTTTAAACCTACCTCATACCTCTTCGACCCCATTGCCTATGCTCTCATTAGCCCATCTATCCTCCAATAGCTGTTTATATCTTACCCTAACTGCCTCCTCTTTTAGTTTATAAACCTTCACCTCTCTCTTCCCTGATGCTTCTATTCTCCTTGTATCCCATCTACCTTTTACTCTCAGTGTAGCTACAACTAGAAAGTGATCTGATATATCTGTGGCCCCTCTATAAACATGTACATCCTGAAGTCTACTCAACAGTCTTATCTACCAATACATAATCCAACAAACTACTGTCATTTCGCCCTACATCATATCTTGTATACTTATTTATCCTCTTTTTCTTAAAATATGTATTACCTATAACTAAACCCCTTTCTATACAAAGTTCAATCAAAGGGCTCCCATTATCATTTACACCTGGCACCCCAAACTTACCTACCACACCCTCTCTAAAAGTTTCTCCTACTTTAGCATTCAGGTCCCCTACCACAATTACTCTCTCACTTGGTTCAAAGGCTCCTATACATTCACTTAACATCTCCCAAAATCTCTCTCTCTCCTCTGCATTCCTCTCTTCTCCAGGTGCATACACGCTTATTATGACCCGCTTCTCGCATCCAACCTTTACTTTAATCCACATAATTCTTGAATTTACACATTCATATTCTCTTTTCTCCTTCCATAACTGATCATTTAACATTACTGCTACCCCTTCCTTTGCTCTCTCTCAGATACTCCAGATTTAATCCCATTTATTTCCCCCCACTGAAACTCTCCTATCCCCTTCAGCTTTGTTTCGCTTAGGGCCAGGACATCCAATTTCTTTTCATTCATAACATCAGCAATCATCTGTTTCTTGTCATCCGCACTACATCCACGCACATTTAAGCATCCCAGTTTTATAAAGTTTTTCTTCTTCTCTTTTTTAGTAAGTGTCTACAGGAGAAGGGGTTACTAGCCAATTGCTCCCGGCATTTTAGTCGCCTCATACGACACGCATGGCTTACGGAGGAAAGATTCTTTTCCACTTCCTCATGGACAATAGAAGAAATAAAGAAGAACAAGAACTATTTAGAAAAAGGAGAAAAACCTAGATGTATGTATATATATATGCATGTGCGTGTCTGTGAAGTGTGACCAAAGTGTTAGTAGGAGTAGCAAGATATCCCTGTTATCTAGCGTGTTTATGAGACAGAAAAAGAAACCAGCAATCCTACCATCATGCAAAACAGTTACAGGTTTCTGTTTCACAGTCATCTGGCAGGACGGTAGTACTTCCCTGGGTGGTTGCTGTCTACCAACCTATTACCTACATATATATATACCTATATAATATATATATATATATATATATATATATATAATATATATATATATATATATATTTATTTATTTATATATATATTACTACCCAAGAAATAAGAAATAATATGAATATTTCCTTTGGTCTATATAAATTAGATCCATTTATAATTAATAGAATTTGGGAAGAATTTAATAATACATTGGACAAATAATAATTTTTAAAATTCTTATTTCTTGGGTAAAATAGTTTGTGTGAAGGACCTGTCTAGTTGGGCCGGCGGGCCTGCTGCAGTGTTCCCTTTCTTATGAGTCGCGCATCAGGTGTTTCTTTGTTGTGGGATCTGATAGTGAGGTGTGGGCTAAACCCTTTATATACCTTCCTTTGATGCTTTACTTTCATTGTTCTTTGATAATGTGAGTAGTCACGAAAGCGCTTGGAATTTCTCTGTTCTTTCACAGTGGTTATTTTGCATATATATATATATATATATATATATATATATATATATATATATATATATATGTGTGTGTGTGTGTGTGTGTGTGTGTGTGTGTGTGTGTGTGTGTGTGTGTGTGTGTGTGTGTGTGTGTGTGTGTGTGTGTGTGTGTTTTAATATCGAATGAGTATCAACACATCATCAGAATCTTGCAATGTTGCAGGAATAGGGAAGGAAATCCAGGCAGATTTGTTCAAGGAAGTGACTCTCTCTAGAAAAGAGAAGTGGGCGGTCGGCAGAGTGCCAAGTGCCAGAAAATGCAGACAGCATATTACAACATATCAGTATATAGCACTGAATATGTAGTAATGACCTAGCGACTATTGTAGGGGTCGATAAATAGCTGGGGGTCAAAATGGGTCAGTAAATGCCTGGGGACGTGATTTGCGTTGTGAATCTGTGACCTTCCACCCTCTCCCCTGTCTCTCTCATCTCCCGTGCCCTGGGAAGCATATACGTTTATGTAATATTCCTATTCACTTCCCATAGTGAATGTACTCACCCACCTCAAACTATGTTGGAGACCCAGCACATTCTCAACACCCATAACGATGGAAGTGAAGCCAAGGAAGTGACTGATGTGTATATACTCTAAATTCAGTATTATAAAGCCCATAACAGCAGCTGCTGATACTAAGAAGTGGCGACATTATTTACAAGAATATTTGGATTCATAACTTAGTTTACTAGTGGAACAATGCCTATGTACCTAGTATGTGAAAAGACTTTCAATAATGACGCCATGACGTGGTGGCCTGGTGGCCAAAGCTCTCACATCACACGGCGAGGGTCTGGGTTCGATTCCCAGCGAGGGTAGAAACACTGGGCGTGTTCGTTAACACCGGTTGTCTGTGTTCACCCGTCAGTAAAATGGGTACCTGGGTGTTAGTCGACTGGTGTGGGTCGCAAATGCTCTGCATAACAAGCGGCTTTTTATATAGTAGTATGTCACTGATGTCAGCTAGGACTGTATACCTTGTACATGTACTTGTAGAAATAAGGATATTATTCTTATTATTATTGGAAGATGAAAGACACCTTGAAAGGATTCAGTCTGATAGGAAAAATAAAGCCCTTGATCATTTTAAGACACTGAAAGGAAAAGTTAAAAAGCTACCAGATTTAAAGATATTTTTCAAAGTATCTGCCAATGTTGATAATAAAGGAGGAGTAAAGGCATCATATATCTCCCGCACCATAACAAAGTAAGGAACATTGCATACAGTTGGTGATGAGATCTGAATTCCAGTAATTACAGAGGTGTTGGAAACTATTATGAAGACTCTCAACCTATCCTCAAAAGTCTGTCATTTAGTGACAATACAGAGCAACGACGAATTGATGAGATAGCTGATGACATTGAAAAAAAAAAAAAATACCCTCAAGGCAGCTGAGCATCAGCACTTCAAGTTTTCTAAGACGATGAGTCACCCTTCGGCAGCTTAAATATTCTCATGGTCTATGTGAGGTATCACAGTATCTTAAAGCTGATGCTAAAGATGAGACAATTTTTCTGTGTTTGGAGGAGTATTTGGAGAAGCACAATATACCCCTCAGCAATATAACTACAATGGCTACTGATGGTACACCAGAAATGGATAACTACTACAGAGAATTTGCCACTTTACTAAAAAAAATGTATGCGATGTACGTACTATTCATAATGTATTACACAGACACCATCGTGTAGACAAGAAACTCAGCAGTGGTGAACTGCAAGATGTCATGCAAATGAATATCAGATCAGTTAATAACAACTACAGCAAAACCACCTCATAACTGAGGTGGTTGTCTAGGGGAGACAACTTGTAAAGGCTTGTGGACTTATACAGCTCAACTGTGCAGTTTGTAACTGGTATAAACCCATCACTGGAGGTTAGGTTAGGTAAGGTTTGCCAGGAAACAGGACAAGTGTTTCCTGAAGTGAGTCTTAGTCATATGGTGACCCGCCGTTGGAACTTTTTGGTCATCTGACTGAGGCCTTCTGCTGGCTTACTGGTCCACCCCTTTAAAAATTATTATCATTTATGCCCATCACTGAAGAATTAAAAAAATGTAAGAATCGTCTGTTCCATTTGGCAGACCAATATTCAGAGTTTATAAAATACAGAAACACCTGCAGGGTAAAGAAATTACGATTATTCAGGCCAGGACAATTATAGTAAGCTTCCATGTGAAAATAAACAACGCTTCACTGGTACGAAGCGAGTTTCAATATTTTTCAAATTTACGGCAATTGGAAGAGGATTATTATTATAATCAAGGGGGAAGCGCTAAACCCGGAGGATTATACAGTGCCTGGGGGGGGGATGTGAAAGGCATTCAGGCTTAATTCGGGGAACTGGAGCACAGATTCAATTCCCTAAATCAAGAGCCCCTCACCAACATCAAGGAACCTTCCTTGAGGGGGGAAGAAAGAGGAAATATTTCAGATGACCTGGAGATATACACAACACACCAAGATAAATTAAGGGAAGACTTTAAAGTATGCTTTGAGGACCTGGATAAAATGCACGTGCATGACTGCTTTCTTACAACATTTTATTTGGGTATACAAAATGCAGACACTGTCAATCGCAGGAATAACTCATTAATATGATTATCAATCTCCAGGCAAAAGCAATGTTCAGAACTAAGATCTTAAGTGACTATTGAAGCACTGTAAATACTGCTGTTAAATACCCCTGGATCTGTGCAGTGGTTGCGCTATTTTTACTTGCTTTCTCATGTTCCTACATTGTTGAAGCTGGGTTTACCCATGCAAATGCAATTCTAAGCTGAGGAACAAACTGAACCTGGAAGAGCATGGTGACTTACTGCTAAAACTCACCAATTTCCAACCAATTATCAGTTCCTTGTTGACACTTATCAGATGCATCCTGCCCATTAATGATAACAGTTTCAGTCAAAGAGTATATTACATCTTATATTTTACATAATTTAATTACCTAAGTTTATGAGGTCGTTATTATTATTATCTATTATTAATATTCGTAGTGCTATTAGTTAAAATATTTTTTTTTATTAACATATCGGCCATTTCCCACCAAGGTAGGGTGGTCCAAAGAAGAAAAACTTTAATGTACTCCATCACTATCTAACCAGACGTGCACGTACACTACAGTTATAAAACTGCAACATTAACACCACCTCCTTCAGAGTCCAGGCACTGTACTTGAGAACTGTTTATTAAATTATTTTCATATAATAAGTGTTTGGGGGTCGATGAACAATCTGAAGCTTCATGAAGGTGATGATGAGCTGAAGAGTCTGGGGATCCCTGATCTAGGTCATTATACTTCTTAACTGCAGTGAAACAGACAGAATACATCATGATCTCTGTGTGTCTCATCAATCTAATTACCTACCATATGTTCCTCGAGTACCTATTTCCCGTCTCTCAAAGAGCCAATCCCATTTTATCCTATCAACTTTCCTAAGTATTTTGTATATTCGTATGACGTCTCTCCAGGTTTGTCCACCAGTGTCACTGAGTTCAATTCTTTTATTTTTTTCCGTGTGATTCATGCTGCTTAGCGCTGAAACTAGGCCTCGACGTCCGTAACAAACAAACAAGGCTGGCATACACATCATGCCCTGCCGAGGCTGCGACAAAAAAACATAGGCGAAACATCAAGAACACTTCAACTCAGAGTTTAATAACATCAAAACACCTGCATTAGAGACGATCAAAGCAATGCTTGTAAATGACAGAGCAACAGAGAGACGCAGTTCAGTAAAGCTTAACTAATAATTGTTGAAATGACTTGTGCAGACACATTTGCCTGGAAGTAGCAATGATTGCAACAACCAACACTGGAAATTTTTTACATGATTTCCTAAATGTCGAACATGTGAATAATATAATAATTGTATAATAGAATATGATGCTGATTTGACCCTTTCGAGGAATTTCGGCCTGAATTTGTAATTAGGAACCCATGTTAATGTCCCCTGCTGAAGAATTGGTACAGGAAATTTGCAGATCCTCAAAAATTACGTGTAGAAGGCAGAAGATAAGGGATGCGAACATCACTCACAGGGAAATACACCATTAATCCTTGCATTTAGATCTTTAGGTGGACAGCGTAGGGTCTAGGTGTTAGGCAGGAGTTGTGGTGTGATCCATCAACCGGTATTAAATGGTGTTAATACCAATTATATTTTGTGTACCCAGCAAGCCTAATTATATACAGTCCACAACTTTAATTTCCCAGAGTAGCTGGTTATGTTATAATTTTTAATTTAATGTCAGGTTTAGCTTTTTTGAGAGAGTGGTAGGGAGTGGACAACGAGGGAATTACAGTTCAGTGACCTGCTGTGACTAAAGTCCCACTTATCTCACCCAGGTTACTTGCAGGTAATACTTCAGATAATGCCCTGTAAGCCTTCTGCAGGTGATTTGCTCACATAATAATTTTCTCAAACACCATGCTACAGTATGGTGTTTGAGGCCCAACTCCTCAGGGATTGCCAGTGCCCCTCACAGACTCATAGGAATCCTAGCTAAGTACCTTGTCAAGCTCTTAGGTAAGATCAGCAATGCCTGCTTGTAATTTTGCATTGGAGGTGACAGTACCCTGAATTAAAAACTCGTAAATATTGACACAATAGCCAAGCTTACAAATGTGCTCTCATCTGCCACATAGTAAATGACGATCTGAATCTCTCAATACCGATCCAAGACTATATTAACTTAATAGAACTTTCCGTGAATTACGACTGTTTTAAGTGTCTTGGAATATATATATAGTAAGTAAATAAGGAAGCTTATTTAGGCGTAGGTACAGAATACAATTATCATGCAGTGTAAATTACCTATGATAACCCAAAAAAGCCAAAGGGACTTACTTCCATTAGGGTCCTTGATGCGGAGAAAATTTCTCCAGAAAGGGAGGTATCAAGCTCTTCAGCCCCTTTCAGGCCTCCTGAGGGACAACCCTCCAGCATCACAGTGTCAGGAGAAGGATTTTCTTGATCTTGGCAGGAAAAGTACAGGAAAACCCTGCATCACTCTCGTCGATCGATTGATACCAGAAAATCTATCACTTGCAAAGAGACTGTGATGTTAAGCAAGAAGGGAAATATGCTGAAGTCGGCGATTTAGGGTCAAGCCCCATGATGAAGTGTGGGGATGAGGTCTGATTGGCTTCAGGAGATGACCGGGAAGCTTATATTTTTCTTGTGCATTACCCAAATAGAGGAACAGCGCCCTTGACTCTTGTAAAATCTCATAACTCGTGGTAGAACTATTACAGTGAAGTGTAACTCCCTTCCTGTTTGGAATTACAATATTCAGAGAGAGTGCACCTTAAGTCACTACTACTTCAGTCAAGACAACGTATATCAGAGTAATTCCCTACCAGAAGCCAGGGAAATCCTTGCGGGTCCGATACATATACCCAGGCAAGTCTAGCAAGTTATGAACCTTGTTAGATCGGCTGTGCAGCAGATGGCTAAGGCATAGCATGTCTGGATTTACCAAAATAATCCGATATTCGTGGGCCATTGAACCAAAAAATGTAAGTAATCATCAACTCAGCATTGTTAAATGAAATGCTGATACATATGCTCCTTTGGGGCAATTATATACTCAAGATTACTTGATTGCCCACAGCCCAAAGGTAGTAGCATCGACGGCTCCTGGAAAACGACCGGAGGCAGCTGCGGGACACTGAACAGTCATTCAAGCTAAATATCTTCTAGAGTCCTTTAACTTGCTGGTTTCTACATGCTCCAATCCTTTACTCTCGATTTGGTTTAGCCATAGAGTTTTAACTAATATATACATGGAACATTTGGAAACTATTCGCATTACACCAATTCTTCGTAAAATAGTGCATTAATGATATCCTAGTCATTGTAACACTGCTCAATAATAACCACATGCAGACAAACTCAGGAGACCGATTGACCTCCTGAGCTTCTGTCTCCATGTGGGTTATTTCTGAGCATTGACAAGAGTTCACTAAACTTTACATATTCATTCTTAACACTATTAAAAGTCTGGAAGCAACTCTCAGCTTCACAACAGAAGTCCATAGGAAGCTCACACACACACACCTAATACACTCTCATTTTCTTAGTGACAACAGAACCACGAGAGACTTAGTAATGGGAATTTTTCTTTGAGGTTTTAGGATCTCTGCCTCGCCATACTTAGAAGAATGTAAATGAATACGTCAAACAGGACTTCCTTGAGCTTCATATCCCACTACGCTATAACGACTGCAGAAGGTGAAACAGATACATCCTTAACAGAAACAACACAAAAACAACAGACTCGCTCAAGTACATCGTTTCACCAGTGAGGAATGTGGCTTCCAGCGTAACATTGCTAATAATAGACTGACGCATGAAAATAGTCACCAACGCTTTGAAATACACGAGACCTAGTGAAAAATATTAAGAACAAAGACAATACTAACAACAAGGCTGCAATACATCCTAATGAGGTTGCGACAAAAAAAAATCACATGAGAAACCTCGGTCTTCAAGAACACCAAAACGACAGCATTATTATTATAATCACTTTGGAGGGTTAAACCCGTAGGATTATACAGCGCTTGTGGAGGGGGGGGGGGAAGTGGATGGAAGGTATTCATGCTCAATTCAAGGAACCGGAGCACAGATCCAATTCCTTAGACCAAGAGCCCCTCACCAGCCTCAAGGAGCCTCCCTTGAGGAGCAAAACGCCTGCAGACGGGAAGAGCATAATTAACTTTGCGTATAACAGAGCAGCAGAGGTACACATCATGAAGTTCAATGAAGGTAAACTAATAATCCCTCCCCTCCCCCCTCAGCCAAAAATAAATATTTAAGCAGAGGCAGGTGCCTGGAAGCAGCAATGATAGTGACAATCAACTCTCCACAGAAACCTGACAGCTGTAAAATATCTAGAACCTTGGACAAACGAATACTACACACCAGTAACACTGCCAGTAAAACCACTGTGACGCCACCAGTAACACCACTGTCACACCATCAGCAACACCGCCAGTAACACCACTGTGACACGGTACACTACTGGAGGTTCATCGACCTGTTCATATTTACATTTCTCCAGCTTTACCAAATCAGCCAAGAAGTTAACTTTAATATGTTACTCCACTGCCAACAAGTTCTTCGCAAGCTCTGCCCATCTCAACACAGCTGTACCACTACTACATCTAGTACTACTTCTACTACGACAAGTACTACTTCTACTACGTCAAGTACTACTACGTCTAGTACTACTACTACTACGTCTAGTGTTTGCTAACTCACTCCCGCAGGTATAAATAATTGTTTCTTAGTCTAATACTACAACTACGTCTACTACTGCTACTATTACGTATATTTCTACTACTACTACTACGTGTACTATGTCAACTACTACGTCTACATGACTCACGAAATCGTAATGACACGATTGCAAACAAACCATACCACGGGCGGGGATGGAACCCGCGGTCAGAGAGTCTCAAAACTCCAGCCCGTCACGTTAGCCACTGGACCAGCTAGCCACAATAAGATTCGTCCAACTAGGTATATTTCTACACCATAGGAAGGTTAGCATAAGCACCACTGTGACCGTGACAAACTCTAGCTCAAGTCCTCTCAAAGCCATCAACATTACTCACGAAATCGTAATGACACGTAATGGAGATTCGCCTGTAAAAACTTGCATTTGTGGTCACAGTGGTGCCTATGCTAATCTTCCTATGGTGTAGAAGTATACCTAGTTTGATGAATCTTATTGTGACTAGCTGGTCCAGTGGCTAACGCGACGGTCTGGAGTTTTGAGACTCTGACCGCGGGTTCCATCCCCGCCCGTGGTATGGGTTTTTTTACTACGTCTACTACTATGCCTATTACTACTACTACATCTACTATTACTACTACTGTTACTACTACTACTACTACGTCTATTACTACGTCTACTACTATTACTACCCTTCCAGAGTCTGCTACCTCACTGTCGAAGGTGTAAATATTGGTTTCTTAGTTGTCTGTGTATTAGAACTGTGACGAAGCGTTCCCTTAATAAATGTCTTGATAATTCCATACCTGTCTTTTACATAAAATCTGATGGTATCACACTACCACTGCCATCACTGCTCTCCCTGCTCTCACTACTCTCACTGCCATCACTGCTCTTACCTTGTGTTATGCAGGGTTCTGCATGACATCGTAATGTACATATAGTGGAGAAGTGTGCCATAATAATATGAATGTTATAATTGTAAAGAATAATTTTATAATTGCCGGGAGCAATGGGCTAGTAACCCCTTCTCCTGTAGACATTTACTAAAAAAGAGAAGAAGAAAAACTTTATAAAACTGGGATGCTTGAATGTGCGTGGATGTAGTGCAGATGACAAGAAACAGATGATTGCTGATGTTATGAATGAAAAGAAGTTGGATGTCCTGGCCCTAAGTGAAACAAAGCTGAAGGGGGTAGGGGAGTTTCAGTGGGGGAAAATAAATGGGATTAAATCTGGAGTATCTGAGAGAGTTAGAGCAAAGGAAGGGGTAGCAGTAATGTTAAATGATCAGTTATGGAAGGAGAAAAGAGAATATGAATGTGTAAATTCAAGAATTATGTGGATTAAAGTAAAGGTTGGATGTGAAAAGCGGGTCATAATAAGCGTGTATGCACCTGGAGAAGAGAGAAATGTAGAGGGGAGGGAGAGATTTTGGGAGATGTTAAGTGAATGTATAGGAGCCTTTGAACCAAGTGAGAGAGTAATTGTGGTAGGGGACCTGAATGCTAAAGTAGGAGAAACTTTTAGAGAGGGTGTGGTAGGTAAGTTTGGGGTGCCAGGTGTAAATGATAAAGGGAGCCCTTTGATTGAACTTTGTATAGAAAGGGGTTTAGTTATAGGTAATACATATTTTAAGAAAAAGAGGATAACTAAGTATACAAGATATGATGTAGGGCGAAATGACAGTAGTTTGTTGGATTATGTATTGGTAGATAAAAGACTGTTGAGTAGACTTCAGGATGTACATGTTTATAGAGGGGCCACAGATATATCAGATCACTTTCTAGTTGTAGCTACACTGAGAGTAAAAGGTAGATGGGATACAAGGAGAATAGAAGCATCAGGGAAGAGAGAGGTAAAGGTTTATAAACTAAAAGAGGAGGCAGTTAGGGTAAGATATAAACAGATATTGGAGGATAGATGGGCTAATGAGAGCATAGGCAATGGCGTCGAAGAGGTATGGGGTAGGTTTAAAAATGTAGTGTTAGAGTGTTCAGCAGAAGTTTGTGGTTACAGGAAAGTGGGTGCGGGAGGGAAGAGGAGCGATTGGTGGAATGATGATGTAAAGAGAGTAGTAAGGGAGAAAAAGTTAGCATATGAGAAGTTTTTACAAAGTAGAGGTGATGCAAGGAGGGAAGAGTATATGGAGAAAAAGAGAGAGGTTAAGAGAGTGGTGAAGCAATGTAAAAAGAGAGCAAATGAGAGAGTGGGTGAGATGTTATTAACAAATTTTGTTGAAAATAAGAAAAAGTTTTGGAGTGAGATTAACAAGTTAAGAAAGCCTAGAGAACAAATGGATTTGTCAGTTAAAAATAGGAGAGGAGAGTTATTAAATGGAGAGTTAGAGGTATTGGGAAGATGGAGGGAATATTCTGAGGAATTGTTAAATGTTGATGAAGATAGGGAAGCTGTGATTTCGTGTATAGGACAAGGAGGAATAACATCTTGTAGGAGTGAGGAAGAGCCAGTTGTGAGTGTGGGGGAAGTTCGTGAGGCAGTAGGTAAAATGAAAGGGTTGGTAAGGCAGCCGGGATTGATGGGATAAAGATAGAAATGTTAAAAGCAGGTGGGGATATAGTTTTGGAGTGGTTGGTGCAATTATTTGATAAATGTATGGAAGAGGGTAAGGTACCTAGGGATTGGCAGAGAGCATGCATAGTTCCTTTGTATAAAGACAATGGGGATAAAAGAGAGTGCAAAAATTATAGGGGGATAAGTCTGCTGAGTATACCTGGTAAAGTGTATGGTAGAGTTATTATTGAAAGAATTAAGAGTAAGACAGAGAATAGGATAGCAGATGAACAAGGAGGCTTTAGGAAAGGTAGGGGGTGTGTGGACCAGGTGTTTACAGTGAAACATATAAGTGAACAGTATTTAGATAAGGCTAAAGAGGTCTTTGTGGCATTTATGGATTTGGAAAAGGCATATGACAGGGTGGATAGGGGGGCAATGTGGCAGATGTTGCAAGTGTATGGTGTAGGAGGTAGGTTACTGAAATCAGTGAAGAGTTTTTACGAGGATAGTGAGGCTCAAGTTAGAGTATGTAGGAAAGAGGGAAATTATTTCCCAGTAAAAGTAGGCCTTAGACAAGGATGTGTGATGTCACCGTGGTTGTTTAATATATTTATAGATGGGGTTGTAAGAGAAGTAAATGCGAGGGTCTTGGCAAGAGGCGTGGAGTTAAAAGATAAAGAATCACACACAAAGTGGGAGTTGTCACAGCTGCTCTTTGCTGATGACACTGTGCTCTTGGGAGATTCTGAAGAGAAGTTGCAGAGATTGGTGGATGAATTTGGTAGGGTGTGCAAAAGAAGAAAATTAAAGGTGAATACAGGAAAGAGTAAGGTTATGAGGATAACAAAAAGATTAGGTGATGAAAGATTGAATATCAGATTGGAGGGAGAGAGTATGGAGGAGGTGAATGTATTCAGATATTTGGGAGTGGACGTGTCAGCGGATGGGTCTATGAAAGATGAGGTGAATCATAGAATTGATGAGGGGAAAAGAGTGAGTGGTGCACTTAGGAGTCTGTGGAGACAAAGAACTTTGTCCTTGGAGGCAAAGAGGGGAATGTATGAGAGTATAGTTTTACCAACGCTCTTATATGGGTGTGAAGCATGGGTGATGAATGTTGCAGCGAGGAGAAGGCTGGAGGCAGTGGAGATGTCATGTCTGAGGGCAATGTGTGGTGTGAATATAATGCAGAGAATTCGTAATTTGGAAGTTAGGAGGTGCGGGATTACCAAAACTGTTGTCCAGAGGGCTGAGGAAGGGTTGTTGAGGTGGTTCGGACATGTAGAGAGAATGGAGCGAAAGAGAATGACTTAAGAGTGTATCAGTCTGTAGTGGAAGGAAGGCGGGGTAGGGGTCGGCCTAGGAAAGGTTGGAGAGAGGGGGCAAAGGAGGTTTTGTGTGCGAGGGGCTTGGACTTCCAGCATGCATGCGTGAGCGTGTTTGATAGGAGTGAATGGAGACAAATGGTTTTTAATACTTGACGTGCTGTTGGAGTGTGAGCAAAGTAACATTTATGAAGGGGTTCAGGGAAACCGGCAGGCCGGACTTGAGTCCTGGAGATGGGAAGTACAGTGCCTGCACTCTGAAGGAGGGGTGTTAATGTTGCTGTAGTGTAAAGCACCCTTCTGGCAAGACAGTGATGGAGTGAATGATGGTGAAAGTTTTTCTTTTTCGGGCCACCCTGCCTTGGTGGGAATCGGCCAGTGTGATAATAAAATTTTTTTTTTTATAATTCATAATGTGCTTTTGGGGGTACTGTAAAGTACTCTAACTGTAATTATAAAGAAATTCTGTTAATGATTTATTTTCCAAGGATGTTTGGGTATGCAGAGTAAGCGTGGGGAGAGGGTCACGTGAGGTGAGCATGGTGTGTAGAGGCTGGCGTCGGAGATGCTGTGTATTTAAGATAAGTTTGTAGTTGTACACTCATTTTGTTTATCCAACTCAAGCCATAGGCTCTCATATGGCTTACCTGTATGTTCACCCAGGCTCTGACATGGTCAGGGTGCTGTGGGAGGAGTGATGAAGTAAGAAATGAGGTTTGTAGTGTAATGACGGCCTGACGCTGACGAAGCCTAGTGGTTATGGTGGCTGAACCTCCAGCCAGCTGTTGTGTGTACCCTCATTTGGGCGTTTACGATTAAGGTTTTCTGTTATGTTATGTTATGGTGATTAAATAGATATATTTTCCTAATTGGGATTTTTGCCTAACCCTCTGTTAACCAACCCATTGAAGTAACACATACTGGTTTATCGCTTTCTGTTTTGACTGGGATAGCCCTGGGTGGACGGTTTGGGCTTGAGATGTGTGTAACTTTTACCTTTGCCCATAGACCAGGCTCAAGCCCCCAGCTATCCCACATTTCTGCATAACACCTTGTCAGAGATCTCACTGGTTTGTCATCTCTGATCCGGTGCGGGATATCGTATGTGAAACCTAGTGTGTGTAGTCACCTAATTGTGGTTGCAGGGGTCGATTCATAGCTCCCAGCCTCGCCTCTTCACTGGTCGCTACTAGGACCACTCTCTCCCTACTCCAGGAGCTTTATCGTACCTCTTGTTAGAGGTATGTATGGTACTTGCCTCCACTACCTCACTTTCCAGACTATTCCACTTCCTGATAATTCTATGGCTAAAAAAATACTTCCTAACATCCCTGTGACTCATCTGCATTTTCAACTTCCAGTTGTGACCCCTTGTTTCTGTGCCACAACTATGAAACATTCTGTCAGTTCCTTTCAGTATTTTATATGTTGTTATCATGTCCCCCCTATCCCTCCTGTCTTCCAATGTTAACCTCTCCTCGTAGGACAAACCTTCAATTGCGTGACTAGTCTTGTTGCAAACCTTTGCACTTTCTCCAATTTCTTGACGTGTTTGACTAGGTGTGGGTTCCATATTGGTGCTGCATACTCCAATATGGGCCTGACGTACATAGTGTACAGTGTCGTGAATAACTTCTTACTGAGATGTCGGTTTAACAGGAGCACGTATGTTGCAGCAGTTATTTGGTTTATGTGTACCTCAGATGTACTCAGTATTATGCTTACCCCAAGATCCTATTTCTTGAGTGAGTTATGTAGCCTCTGACCTCTCAGAATATACTCCATCTGCGGTCTCCTTTGTTCTTCCCCAATCTTCATAACTTATTACTTGCTGGGGTTAAACTCCAGGAGCCATTTGTAAGACCAGGATTGCAGCCTGTCCAGATCCCTTTGTAGGCTTACCTTATCCTCTTCCGTATGTATTTTCTTCATTAGTGTTACATCGTCTGCATACAGGGACATCTATGACTTAATCCCTTCCGTCATATCATTAGCATATACAAGAAACAGCACCGGACCTAGTAATGACACTTGTGGAACCCCACTCGACACATGCACCCACTCTGGCATCTCGTCTCGGAGAGACGCACTTTGTTTTCTGCCTGTCAGGTTTTCTCTGATCCATCGCAGCACTTTCTTATTCCTGCCTTCTCCTCCAGTTTTTCATCCAGTCTCTTGTGTGGTACTGTTGAAAGCCTCCTTACATTCCAAGAAGATGCAATCTACCCATCTCTCTCTTTCCTGTCTTCTGTTACCTTGTCAGAATTCCAATGGGTTCGTGATGCTGGATATCGCTTCCCTGAAGCCATGGTGATTGTCATGTATTAGTCCACTCCGTTCTAGGTGCTCCATCACTCTTCCTGATAAACTTCTCAATAATTTTACATGCAATACATGTCAGCGACACTGGTCTGTAGTTTAAGGTACACCCTATGAGTCTCCTTTCTTAAAAATCAGGACTGCATTTGCAGTCTTCCACACCTCAGGCAGTCTATTTCGATAGATTTAATAAAGATTGTTGTTAGTGCTATACACCATGCGTCTACTCTCTCTCTAGGACCCAAGGAGAGAGATAATATGGACCTACTGCTTTCGAAGTACCTAATTCCTCTAGCAGTTTCTTCACCTCATCCTCGGTTGTGTGCAGTGTGTCGAGCACATTCTGGTGCACCCTCATCGCTCCCTGTGAGCTCCCCTCTTTCCTTCCTTCCTTCCTTCCTTCCTTCCTCAACCTGATTACCTGATAATTGACTGTTGTTTTACTCCTGATATGACTGTATTGCAACTTTCTGTCAGATCTGGCTTTTAATGATATGTCATACTCATATGGAAGATGGCCTCTCACTTTATCCATGCATATTCATTTTTGGATCTTCAACTCAACTTATTGCTTTTCTTGTTCCTTTGCCTTCTATACATTTTCCATACTCTTGCACACTTGGCTTTGGCCTCTCCACACCTCTTGGTAAAGCATGGGCTCACTCTGGTCTTCCCGTTGCTTCTGTTGCCCCTTGTTACGAACTTCTCTATTGCCTCCCTGCACTTTGTGGTCACATGTTCCATCATTTCGTTTACTGTCTTTCCCTCTAGCTCACTTACCCACTACACCTCATGCAGGAATTGGCTAGTACTTGTGTGGTCTCCTTTCTCGAAGTTTGGCTTCTGATCTTTCCGTGCTGCTTCACTCTCCATTGTTAACTCCCGTTAATTCCACTATAAAGGTATTTGAAACTCAAGATCAGATAGTCACTTGAGCTCAGGGGCCTTCTTTGTGTGATATCTTGTATGTCCGAACTGCTCAGGGTGAATACAATGTCTAGCATTGCTGGTTCATCGTCTTCTCTCTCTCTGGTTGTGTCCTTAACATGTTGGTACATGAAGTTGTCTAGTACTGCTTCCAGCATCTTGACTTTCCATGTCTCTGATCTCCCATGTGGCTCCAGATTCTACCAGTCCATTTCTTTATGGTTGAAATCTCCCACGATGAGTAACTTTGCCCTGCGCATGTGGGCCTTTCTGGCAATGTCGGCTAGTGTGTCCACCATCACTCTGTTGCTCTGTTATATTCTTGTCTTTTCTTCCTGTTGTTCAGTGGTGGATTGTGCATCACTGCTACCTTCAATTTTGGGCTCCAGTATGCAGTATCCTTACTATATAATCATCTGCTACCCATCTGATCAGTCTTCCCGTCTCCTCATAAGTCCATTAGTTCTTGATGAGCAGCATAACTCCTCCTCCCACTCTGTCCTCCCCTGTCTTTCCTCAGGATCTGATAACCAGATGGGAAGATTGCATCTGTTATTACTTCTATGAGCATTGTCTCTGTGATTGCTATGATGTCCGGGGATACCTTAGTGATTCTTTCCTGCCGCCTGGTCACAGACCGGGCCGCGGGGGCGTTGACCCCCGGAACTATTTCCAGGTCTCCAGGTATTCATAATTCCATCTGCATTATACCACGCCTTCACCTTCCTTTCTAGGACTGCATTCTGGGAGGTGGGAGAGGTTGGTACTGGCTGTGGATGTGATAGGCTGGCCTGAATATTACGGTAATCTGCTGGTGTGGCAGTATTAGTACTGGGTGGGGGGACTCTGGATGTGGAGTGTAGCTTGCCTCTTGTTATTGTGTTTGGTTGGTGTGGCGTGGTTGGGGGTGAGGGGATGCTGTGGGTGGGCCTGTATGCAGTTGTGCCTCTGGTGCATTCTTAGTCTCTCTTTCAGCTGTTCACTTTCTTTTTGTGTTCTGTCACGGTCGAGGTACACTCCTGTACTCACATAATTTTGGTTGCAGGAGTTGAGTCATAGCTCCTGGTCCCATGTGTCTGTTTGTCTGTTATTATGTGTGCTTGTATAAGTGTGGCCTGTTCTGTGTGTACTTTCCTAAATGTGACTGCTTCCGCTCCAGTGTGGCAGCGTGAGCCCTGTCATACTTATTCTTAAAGCAATGTATCAGTTCTGCGGACTAGGTCATTCCACTTCTTTTATCAGGCTAAATAATTGTTTCCTAACACCCCTGTGACTTATTTGTCTTTTTAACTTCCGGCGGTGACCTCCAGTACCTGAGTCCCGCCTTACAAACAGATGTTATCTGTCACCCTTCTTAATTCCTCTGAATATTTTGAACGTCGGAATCAAGTCACCTCTTGTCCTTCTATTCTCTAGTGTCGTCGGGTTTAGCTCCTCTATCCTCTCTTCATAGTTTATACCCCTCAGCTTTTATAATACTTTTCCTTGCAAACGTTTGTCCTCTTTCCTGCTTGTTTACGTGCTTTACTAGATGTGTGTTCTATACTGGCACTACATACTCCAAGATGAGCCTGGCATACACTGTGTGAATTGTCGTAAATGTCTCTGTTGTTGATCCTTAAATTTTTTAGTCTTGCATTTTCTGCAGCAGTTAACTGGTTAACGTGTGCCTCAGGCAAATTGACCGAAACTATGTTAACACAGAGATCCTCCTCTTCCAGGGAGCTTCGTATCCTTTGTTCCCCGCGCTTGTACACTGTTTTGGGACGTTTTTGCTCTTCTCCGATTTTCATAACTTTGGATCTGCTGAGGTTAAATTCCAATAGACAAATGTCAGATGCAACCTGCAGCTTGTCCAGATCCATTTGTAGGTTTTCCTGGCCTACTCCTGTTTGCATTGCCCTCATTAGTTTCACATCATCAGTGAACGGGGACACATCTGACTCGATTTACACAAGAAACAGTACTGGTCCAAGAACCTTACATGCTACACTCGCTCATTCCGACATCTCCCTGACAGTAACTCGTTGCTTCCTTCCTGTTTCTTCCTTCATCCACTGTAGTGCTTTCCCTGTAATTCCAGCCTACTTCTCTACCTTTTATGCAACTCTCTAGTGGGCTACTCTGTCGGACTTCTTGCAATCCAATAATGTACAATACACCCATCTCTCTCTCCTACCTAACTTTAGTTACCTTATCATAAAACTCTTGCAGATTTATGATATCTTGAAAACCGTGATGTAACGAACGACTTCTTGCAATCCACATATATACAGGCTATTAAGGCCCTCCAGGTGGCAGGTCCTGTTCTATGGAGCTGAGTAATTTAAATTTACACTTGTTACATGCCATGTACAGACAAGATGGGAAGACGGCATCGAAGGTTGACTTTCTGGTATTCTCTGGCACGATAACTTCATTAAAATAATCTCTATTGTAACACTTTATTGCTACTATTTTGATTTCAATCTAGCAGCCGCACTAACCCCATCTTGGCTAACCTTATCTCTCATACCCGCAGCCTTCTCACACTCCTAACCTCTGGTATCCCTACTCACAGCGTTTTCAATGATAATATTATAATGGGTTAATATGGATAACGGGTATAAGGATATCAATATGTCTCACAGCCCTGGATACGACCAATAACAGTCAAACATGAACATGTAACCTGTTAGATGAACACAGATACCAGGTGCGAGGAGACTTATGCATTACTCTAGTCTCACCCTGGACCGAACCCGGCAACTCCCGGTAGTTTTAACACCCTTAGGGGCTACGGCCCCAACTAGTAACTCTCTCGTTTTAAAAGTTTACGCTAGCGAGTTAACTGCTTCGATAATTTAGAGTTCGCTACAATGAATGCCCTTCATTAAAATACTCCCACAGGCTGGAAAAATATGTCCCCGTGATCCCTCTCTCTGAAGGACTGGTTGACTGACTATATGACTGGCTAACTGCCTGGATGAGTGGCTAGCTGGATATACCACTCAATATTTAGCTAGCTTGCTGGTTAATTGGCTGGATAGTTGGCTGGATAGTTGGCTGGATGATTGGCTGGATAGTTGGCTGGAAAGTTGGCTGGAAAGTTGGCTGGAAAGTTGGCTGGAAAGTTGGCTGGAAAGTTGGCTGGAAAGTTGGCTGGAAAGTTGGCTGGAAAGTTGGCTGGATAGTTGGCTGGAAAGTTGGCTGGAAAGTTGGCTGGAAAGTTGGCTGGAAAGTTGGGTGGAAAGTTGGCTGGATAGCTGGGTAGCTTTCTGACTACATAACTGTGCTCTCTAGAACGTATAAATTGTACATCATAACAAGGTAATATTGCTGACACAGTCACAGAGTGCACTCAAAACTATATAAATTGTGTTCTCATAAAAAAGAATTGTGCTTTTATATAAAAATGTTGCATGGTTTATTATTTGAAAGAGGCACACACAGCCTGAGGTACACAGCACATGTACACAGCACATGTGTACACAGTACATGGACTCACACCACCTTGGCACACACCACCTGAACACACCACCAGTATACACACAGCACCTGGGTGTAAACTACCTGGATGCACATCACCTGGGAGAACACCTGAACACACCATCAGTACACACACACACCACCTGAACACACCACCAGTACACACACAACACCTATGTGTAAACCGCCTGCATACACACCACCTGGGCACACCACCAGTACACACACGACACCTATGTGTAAACCGCCTGCATACACACCACCTGGGCACACCACCAGTACACACACACCACCTGGGCACACCACCACTACGCACACAGCAGCTGGTTGTAAACCACCTGGATACACACCACCTGGGAGCACACCACCTGGACACATAAAACCAATGTGCACACCACTTGAAAGGGTAGGCTACGATTCAGCACCGCCATGTCAACTGTTTCGGCACCAGACTTTTCAGCGTCGGTCCGTTCACAAAGAACTTGAGTACCTGCGTGCAATGGAAATATAAACACGAATGCAGTATAATGTGATCCTTTATTGACTACGTTTCGCCCACTTAGTGGGCGAAACGTAGTCGGTATTTTATACCATTTATTTCCACCTGCGTGCAATTTTATCAAACTAACCTAACCTAAACCTAACCTTACTTAAACCTAACCTATCCTTAACCCTTTGTCTTAGACGATTTTAACGATTTTTTTTTTTTAGTTTTTCTGAATTAAATCAATCTTTTAAATAGGTAATTTAACAAATCATTGTTTACAATAAATGTTTCTGTTGCATATTTTAATAACCTGAGTGTTGAAACTATGGTCTGGTTCTGAATAGTCTGGTTCTGAATAGTCTGGTTCTGAATAGTCTGGTTCTGAATAGTCTGGTTCTGAATAGTCTGCCTCTGAATAGTCTGCCTCTGAATAGTCTGCCTCTGAATAGTCTGCCTCTGAATAGTCTGCCTCTGAATAGTCTGCCTCTGAATAGTCAGGCGCTCAATAGCCTAGTACTGTATAGCCTGGCTCTGAAGAGTTTGGGACAGAAATGTCTGGCGCTGAATAGTCTCCCGCGGAACGGCCTGCGCTGAATTGGGCCATCCAGCACTTACACACCACCTGGGTACACACCACCTGGGTACACACCACCTGCACAGAAACGAACTGGATACACACCACCTGGGTACACACAAGCTGGAAACATCTGAATATACACCACCTGGGTAAACACCACCTACAATCCTAAATGCACACCACCTGTATACATCACCTGGACTCACACCACCTGGGTAAAGACCACTCAGATGCACACCACTTGATCACACCACCTGGGTAATCACCACCTGGACAGACACCATCCGTGTTCACACCACATAAGAACATAAGAAAGGAGGAACACTGCAGCAGGCCTGTTGGCCCATACTAGGCAGGTCCTTTACAATTCATCCCACTAACAAAACATTTGCCCAACCCAATTTTCAATGCCACCCAAGAAATAAGCTCTGATGTGAAAGTCCCACTCAAATCCAACCCCTCCCACTCATGTACTTATCCAACCTAAATTTGAAACTACCCAAAGTCCCAGCCTCAATAACCCAACTAGGTAGACTGTTCCACTCATCAACTACCCTATTTCCAAACCAATACTTTCCTATGTCCTTTCTAAATCTAAACTTATCTAATTTAAATCCATTACTGCGGGTTCTCTCTTGGAGAGACATCCTCAAGACCTTATTAATATCCCTTTATTAATACCTATCTTCCACTTATACACTTCGATCAGGTCTCCCCTCATTCTTCGTCTAACAAGTGAATGTAACTTAAGAGTCTTTAATCTTTCTTCATAAGGAAGATTTCTAATGCTATGTATTAATTTAGTCATCCTACGCTGAATGTTTTCTAACGAATTTATGTCCATTCTGTAATATGGAGACCAGAACTGAGCTGCATAATCTAGGTGAGGCCTTACTAATGATGTATAAAGCTGCAGTATGACCTCTGGACTTCTGTTGCTTACACTTCTTGATATAAATCCCAGTAATCTATTTGCCTTATTACGTACGCTTAGGCATTGCTGTCTTGGTTTAAGGTTGCTGCTCACCATAACCCCCAAGTCCTTTTCGCAATCTGTATGGCTAAGTTCTACATCATTTAACTTATAAGTACTAGGGTTATGGGCACTCCCGAGCTTCAGAACCTTGCATTTATCTACATTGAACTGCATCTGCCACTTTTCTGACCAAGAATGTTTAAATCCTCCTGAAGTTCCATAACATCTACGTTTGAATCAATTATCCTATCTTTGTGTCGTCGGCGAATTTGCTCATATCACTAGTAATTCCCTCATCAAGATCATTGATATATATTATAAACAACGGGCCCAAGACTGATCCCTGTGGAACGCCACTTGTTACAGATCCCCACTCGGATTTAACCCCATTTATGGACACACTCTGCTTCCTGTCAGTGAGCCATGACTCGATCCACGAGAGCACTTTTCCCCCAATGCCATGAGCTGCCACTTTCTTTAACAGTCTATGGTGCGGAACTCTATCAAAAGCCTTACTAAAATCTAAGTAAATAATATCAAATTCTTTATCGTGGTCAACAGCCTCAAAAGCTTTACTGAAGAAAGTTAATAAATTAGTTAGACAAGACCGGCCTCTTGTGAATCCATGCTAAGTATCATTAATCAAGCTATGCTTATCGAGATGGCTTCTTATAATCTCAGCTATAATTGATTCTAGTAATTTGCCTACAATTGAGGTCAGGCTTATTGGGCGGTAATTTGACGGTAACGACTTGTCCCCTGTTTTAAAAATAGGAATTACATTAGCCATCTTCCACATATCAGACACTACACCTGTTTGAAGAGATAAATTAAAAATATTAGTTAATGGTTCACAGACTTCCATTTTGCATTCCTTAAGAACCCTGGAAAAAACCTCATCAGGACCCGGCGACTTATTTTGCTTCAGTCTGTCTATCTGCTTCACAACCATTTCACTAGTGACTGTGATGTTACATAATTTATCCTCTTCTAGCCCACTATAAAAATTAATTACTGGAATATTGTTAGCGTCTTCCTGTGTAAAAACTGAGATAAAATAATTATTTAAAATCGAGCACATTTCATTCTCTTTGTCAGTAAGGTGCCCATAGTTATTTTTAAGGGGACCTATCTTATCTCTAACTTTTGTTCTATAGACCTGGAAAAAAACTTTTTGGGTTAGTTTTAGAATCCCTACCAACTTTAATTTCATAGTCCCTTTTAGCTTTTCTTATCCCCTTTTTAATGTCCCTCTTAATGTCAATATACTGATTCATAAGATGACCCTCACCTCTTTTGATACGCCTATAAATTCCTTTCTTATGCCCTAGTAGATATTTGAGCCTATTATTCATCCATTTTGGGTCATTTCTATTTGATTTAATTTCTTTATATGGGATAAACGTTCTTTGAGCAGCATTTATAGTGTTCAGAAAACTGTCATATTGATAGCTCACTTCGTTACCCCAGTCAACAGATGATAAGTGTTCTCTAAGCCCATCGTAATCTGCTAAGCGAAAATCTGGGACTGTTACTGAGTTATCGCTACTATCGTACTTCCATTCAATGCTAAATGTAATTGATTTGTGGTCGCTAGCACCCAGTTCCTCTGAAATTTCTAAATTATAAACAAGGGATTCATTGTTTGCCAGAACTAAGTCAAGCAGGTTATTTCCCCTTGTAGGTTCTGTCACAAACTGCTTCAAAAAACAATCCTGAGCTACTTCTAAGAAGTCGTGTGATTCTAAATTCCCAGTCAAAAAATTCCAATCAATATGACTAAAGTTAAAGTCTCCTAGAATTACTACATTATCGTGCCTTGTGTCCTTAACAATTTCCTCCCATAGTAGTCTCCCTTGCTCCCTATCTAAGTTTGGGGGACGGTATATCACTCCTAAAATCAATTTTTCATGCCTCTCTGAAAATTCTATCCAAACAGACTCTGTATGTGTTACTTCAGACTTAATACCCGTTTTTATGCAACAGTTCAAGCGATCTCGGACATACAATGCCACCCCACCCCCCTTCCCGATACTTCTATCTACTTGGAACAATTTAAAACCCTGAATATGACATTCCGCAGGCATGTCCCGACTTTTTGAATTAAACCACGTCTCAGTAAAGGCAAATACATCAATGTTACCTGCACTAGCAACTAATCTCAACTCGTCCATCTTATTCCTAGCACTACGGCAATTAGCATAATAAACCTTGAAAGACTCTCATTTCTCATTACCCTTCCTGCTCATTTCTGTTTTTCTACTAAAGCTATTACTGTCCTTATCACCCAAAGTCCCTGGCTTTTCAATATCTACCTCGTTCTGCTTATTACTAGTTCCCCTAGAACTCGTAATATTACTACACTGGGACTTCACTGTTTTCCTGCCAAAACCCATACCACTAACTATTCCTAGTTTAAAGTCCTAACTGCTCCCTCCACTGCAGTTGCCGGTGCTACCACCCCAGACCTAGATAAGTGAACCCCATCCCTGGCATACATGTCATTTCTGCCATAGAAGAGGTCCCAGTTGTCAATGAATGTTACCGCATTTTCCTTACAGTATTTGTCCAGCCAGCAATTGACACCAATTGCCCTGGACAACCATTCATTTCCAACTCCTCTCCTTGGCAAAATACCACATATGACAGGGTTCCCACCCTTACTCCTAATTATTTTTATTGCTGACCTATACCTGCTAATCAGGTCTTCACTCCTACGTCTGCCAGCATCGTTGCCTCCAGCACTGAGACAGATAATAGGATTGCTCCCATTACCTCTCATGATGTCATCCAGACGGCTAATAATATCCTCCATCCCAGCCCCAGGAAAGCAAACTCTCTGTCTCCTACTCCTGTCCTTCAAGCAGAACGCCCTATCCATATACCTAACTTGGCTATCCCCAACAACTATATTCTTACCTTCCTTGGTGTCGTTCGTCGTGTTGTTCCCTATACAGACACCACCTGAGTAAGCACCACTTGGACAAACACCTCCTGGGTACACACCACCTGTGTTTGCATAACCTCTACAGACACAATCTATGCACTACTTGGAAATACCCCACCTGCGCAAACACTACCTGGGTAAACAACATCTGGACAGATACTACCTGGATACAAACAACCTGGACAGACACCACCTATACAGACACCACTTGGGTACACACCACCTATATAGATACCACCTGGGTACACACCACCTATACAGACACCACCTGGGTACACATCACCTATACAGACACCACCTAGGTGCCCACCACCTGAACAGACACTACCTGAGTGCGCTGTACCTGGACAGACTCTACCTGGGTACCCACTACCTTGACAGACATCACCTGGGCAGATACCACATGGGTACACCCCACCTGGGTGCACATCACCTGGACAGACACTGTCTGGTGCACACCACCTGAGTGCTCAATACCCGGGTACACACCATCGGGCCAGACACAACCTGGGCGCACACCATCTAGATACACACCACCTGGATACACACCATCTGGGTACACACCACCTGGATACACACCATCTGGGTACACACTACCTGGCTAAACAATGCCTGGGTACACACCACCTGAACAAACACCACCTGGGTACACACCACATGCAAACAACCTGGTTACTCCCCGCGCGGACACACCACCTGGATACACACACCTGGATACATTCCACCTGGATTCACTCCACCTTTACAGACACCACCTGGGTACACACCACCTGGGTAAACACCATTTGGACAGAAGCCACCTGGATCCATACCTCCTGGGGACACACCAACTGGGTCTGAACCACCTACAGACAAACCACTTGGAAACACAACCTGCGAAAAACTAATGTGAAGGACCTAGGAGTGATAATGTTAGAGAATCTCGCATTCAAAGATAATGTTTTTGCCACATTTTCCAGGAAAATAATAGGATGGATAACGCGAAACTTCAAGACTAGGAATGCCAAACCAATGATTCTCTTTTATCATTTGTTTATACTAGAATTTTGCTTTATACTCCGATCTCGTTTTTGCTTCCTCAATTGTTCGACAGCGAATAAATTTTAAATTTGTCCACATTGAAATTCATGTTTTCGGAGGCCCATTTAAAGACTTGAATAATGTCCACTTGGAGATTTTGTGTCCTCAGTGGATGAGTCTTGCAAATTCTGGTATCTTCAGCAATGGACGAAACGGCGCTGTGGATTACATCTCTATGTCAGACATAAATACAAGGAAAACGATGGGAGTACTGTGCCATGTGGAACAAAGCTTTTCATTGTACCGCTGCTGACTTTACTCTGCTTACTGTCATTCTGTGTTCTAGTGGTTATTCCTTTATCACGTATATTATGTGCTATTACACTATGATCGTACTTGCCGAAAACCTTTGCAAAGTCTGTGTATACTACATCTGCATTCGTTTTATCCTCCACTACATCCAAGATCATGTAGTGGTCCAATAGTTGTGAGAGGCAGGAGCCACCATCCACGAACATGTCATAGTGGTCCAATAGTTGTGAGAGACAGAAACCACTATCCACGAACGTGTCATAGTGGTTCAATAGTTGCGAGAGGCAGGAGCGACCATCCAAGACCATGTCATAGTGGTCCAATAGTTGTGAGAGGCAGGAGCCACCATCCACGAACATGTCATAGTGGTCCAGTAGTTGTGAGAGGCAGGAGCGACCATCCAAGACCATGTCATAGTGGTCTAGTAGTTTTGAGAGGCAGGAACGACCTGCTCTAAGCCCTTGTTGCCTTGGGTTGTGCAGTTGTTGGGTGTCCAGGTGGTTGGCGATCTTGCTTACAAAAATATGTATGATGTGGGTCGTTATTGTTATCGGTCTGTAACTTTTTTGCAATTGTTTTACTGCCACCACTACAATATGTTCATTTTCCTTAATTCCATTATTATAATGTATGTTTATTTTCCTCAGTTACTGGAATAAAATTATCGGTCTTCATGTCATTTACTTCTCCATTAATAACCAAGATACTTTGAATATTATTAATAAAAAAATTATGTCTAGTGGAGTATGGAGAACGTAATAGCAATAATGGAATGAAACATCGACAAGCAGACCAGCAAGACACGTGCAAAACTTGGGTATGTTTATTACCGAAATGTTTCGTCTACACAGTAGGCTTCAGTGGAATATAGAGGAGACAAAAGAAGCAGTGGAGTGGTGATGCGATGTCATCAGTCTATTTAATTTAGTTCTTTAGTGGGCTACGGGACTGACCACCTTAAAACTGCTGCTCCAAGGTTGAAGGACTGATCACATCATCTTTGTCTTTCCACTGCTTCTGCTGTCTCTGTATTTGCTTGAAGAAGCCTACTGTATCGGTGAAATGTTGCGACGAAAGTGTCTTACTCATCTAGGTAGGATGTGTTAGTTTCTTCAAGTTTCCACGTTAGCTGGAGCACAGTTATGATTGAATGATATGGAGTTCTATCCTGTGTAAATGTTGCCTGGCTGTTGCAGTGCGCTCTGGGAGTGTTGACAAGCTCATTGCTGGCGAGGGAGACTTCCCCAGAGTCACTCACCCTCTTAGCGGCTGCTCTGAAAGCTGGTATATCATATTACCCTTTCTCTTCTCAAGACGACTGCTTCTGCACTCCTGCCTGCTGCGGAGGGCCCAGAGAAGTACAGCTGCTACCTTTGTGTCTCTAGCGATTATTGACCTGTGAATGCCTGTGCCCTTCTGACGATGCACCCCCCCCCCCCTCTTCTACCTCACTAGCGTAGTGCCAGGTTACAGGAATAAACACAGATAGAGCATTTCCCATCTATACGAGTTTTATTCGATACGAGCATCTTTCTTTAGTATCCGACATCAACATACGAGAGGCCATTTTTCGCCAATATGAGAGTCAGATACGAGCGTTTTCGTACAAACACAAATGTTTAAACTAGGCGCGCTGCTCATCACCTGGTATATTATATTTGTACTGTATGTTTTCTTGCTTCTAAAGTTTATGTTGTAACGAAAACTATTGACATTTGATTGGTAAGGGAAAGTAATGTTAAATATGTTCCAGTAATGCAAGTTTTCGCATTGCCAGCCATTATGTGAAACACATTAATCTCGTATCTCGAGGTATTGCTGTACTCGCATTAAAGTCCATCAAGTTCACAAGAATATGATTGAGAAAAACAATGTATTTTCCTACTCGAAATCCAGAGCATTGTATCGAGGTAACCCTGATGGCAGGGAAAACCCAAGCCATCCTCTCGCTCCAACATAAATATATACCTATCCATATACATAATCTCATTTCCACCGACACGGAAAAATGTTCTTACTGTCACTGGTGTCTTGTCGTGTCTTAACACATTCGTCAGGAGGCAGAGTTGATGGTTTTAACAGCTTTCTCCCGAACTTTCTTTATTTTCAACTTCAGTCCACTCCATTCCACCAGATTCCAGTCATTTCACCTCCTTGTTCAGAGACAACCGTTGCAAACGTCTTGAAGCTATTGAATATCTATTCTAGCTTCTTCTAGCTCTACCTTAACCTGAAGGTACAGTTGCTCAAAGTTGAGAGCAACCATCCTCACAATCTCAGTTGGCCAAGAACCACTAAAACTATGGACCAACACATGGATATGACTACAGTTACTGCACCTTATCTAACTCCAGCATATGTGTCCATCTTCCTGCTTATACTTAAGATTTATTATGATCATGGTACTGAACGTCAGCTTTAAAGGTTGAGGGACTGATTACTTTATCTTACACTGTCTTATGAGTATAACTCACTAAGGCTGAGTGATTGTTTCGTTTTTTACTGTCTTCAGTTGCGACACCTTCACTCACGCGACCTTAGTTTTCTCATATTTTGCCGAGAAAGCCAACCAGAAAAACCTTTAAAAGAAAATTAAGAGGCACAAACTATGCTTAGGAGGACACAGTGCAGAATGCATCTCACTCTATGACAAGAAAGGCGAAAGAAGTGACGATATTTTCAATCATGTTACGTCACTCCCCATAAAACGTGATTTCAGAAGCTTAAACTCTTCAGATTTTTTCCTCGAGGACAGATTTTAAATTTTTTGCAGAGACCTAATTAAACAAAACAATCATGGTCCTAAAGGATACTGGAGATGGTGAGGTGTGTGGCCGGCCTCTCTGACTCCCCAACTATTATGAAGGCATAGAAGACCAGTCTCTGCTCATACTGTAAGTGGTTTATACACATTTTGGTAATGTTCTTTTGAGTGAGACGAGATATACATCTTGATTTCTATAGAATTATGTTCTCATAGGGTGAGAATAGTGTGGGTGACAGGGTGGGCTGGTAGAGTGGGTGAGAAGGTGTAATGATGTGGGTATGAGGGGGATGTAGGTGGTGTAGTCGAGAGGCTGGTGTGATGAGAGGTGTACATGAGGTAGTAAATTGTGAGTGGTATGGGCCGGGGCCGCCCTCCTGGACCCAATGATAAACCAGGCTCACACTAGTCACACATACACTATCTAATTTTATAATTTATGATAGTTACAAGGATACATCCTTCCTTAAATTTCTTGGAGATGGCCAGCTGTCTACTGAGCGATAGAAAATTGTGAGGCTTGTGTTTGCCTTACTAGCTGATACTATTCATACATCTTATCAACTAACACTATCACACATTCACTACACAATTTTCATAATTATAATAGTATCAAGAATGAAATTTAGCCTTCTTAAAATTCCTTGCTCTCTTGCTTGTTGATAAAGAATTGCTTGGAGACGGTCATGGATCCTCTGAGCAGGAGACAGCTGTCAGACATCTGTTTACGTTTTATCAGCCATGGCATCCAATTCTAATTTATGCCGCAATTTCCCAAATGTCTTATCACAAAAAAAAAACGTGCTGTATAAATGCGTTTTATACGCGGGTCTACTGTGTATAAGTAACTTCTGAGAGAGATTTTCCTCTTCCGAGTCTGGGAAGAGTAAGGAACAGAGAGACCAAAGTCATCATAGGCCTCTATTATCCAGACCTCTTCATTTATTTGCCATACGTTTGACAGTCACAAATTTCATTATCAATGCTTAAATATTTATGAAGAATTACCATGCACAAAATTTGCATTATAAAACCGAAATGTTTTATTCAAAGTATCTTAAATTATAAATAAAATACACAAATAAACCAAACAAGTCTACAATATCTGACAATTGTAAAATCACAAACATAATACAGCATTGTGTAAACACCTGTGTAAATACGATGATGCTGTTCAGCTGAGGCTCATTTTATTAGTGTTCAGATATTCTAAGATGATGAGTTCCAATCTGTGATGTTAGTGTTAAAACTGGGAAATAATTAGGTACAAGAAAAGGTTGGTTAAGTGAAAATTACCCCTGATTGCAGAGCTGGACGGTTTGCACCGAGAGGCAGTGTAAAGAAATATACGAGATACTCCCCAAGAATATATTATTATTATTAACACATCGGCTGTTTCCCACCAAGACAGGGTGGGCCGAAAATGAGGAAGCACTTCACCATCATTCACTCCATCACCGTCTTGCCAGAGGCGCGCTTATACTACAGTTATAAAACTGCAAAATTAACACCCCTTCTTCAGAGTGCAGGCACTGTACTTCCCATCTTCAGGAGTCAAGTTCGGCCTGCCGGTTTTCCTGAATCCCTTCATAAATGTTACTTTGCTTACACTCCAACAGCACATCAAGTCCTAAAGACCATCCGTCTTCATTCGTTATTTAATACACTCACGCATGCCTGCTGTAAGTCCAAGCCCCTCGCACACAAAACCTCCTTTACCCCCTCCCTACAACCTTTCCTAGGCCGACCTCTACCCCGCCTTCCCTCCACTACAGATTTATGCACTTTCGATGTTATATTTTGTTCCATCCTCTCTGCACGTCCAAACCACTTCAACAACCTGTCGGTATTGTATACCATTTTGATGTTCATCTTGTCAGACACTGCAACACATGGCATCTTGGTACAGAAAACACCTTGGACAAGCTTTTCAAGTGAGAAGGGTTGGATCTGAGAGGGACATGACCTCTCAGTGGCCTCTCACTACTACTACTACTACTACTACCCTGCACCTCTCCTTCCGACAGTATTTAAGTCTCCGCACTGTCGCTTGATCTTCAGATAGTTCCTGACTATGGAACTGAACTTCTCCAGGCCGAGGGACTGACAACCTCAAATTCTACGACTTTAAGGGTGATGGACTGATTACATCGTCTTCACATCTCTACTGTTCCTGCCTACTTTCTGTATTCGACTGAAGAAGCCTACTGTGTAGGCGAAACGTTTCGGAATAAAGTTGTCTAACTGTTGCATATGTGTCTTACCTAACAACCTCTCCTCAGCCCTCTGGATATTAGTTTTGGTAATCCCGCACCTCCTAATTTCCAAACTACAAATTCTCTGCATTATATTCACACCACACATTGCCCCCAGACACTATCTCCACTGCCTCCAGCCTTCTCCTTGTTGCAACATTCACCACCAATGTTTCACACCCATATAAGAGTGTTGGTATAACTATACTCTCATACATTCCCCTCTTTGCTTCCATGGAAAAAATTCTTGGTCTCCACTGACTCCTCAGTGCACCTCGTCAGTTCTATGATTGACTTCATCTTTCAAAGACCCATCTGTTCACACGTCCACTCCTAAATATCTTAATACATTCACGACCTCCATACTCTCTACCTTCAACCTGATATCCAATCTTTCGTTACCTAATTTTTTTGCTGTCCTCATCACCTTACTCTTTCCTCTATTCACTTTTAATTTTCTTCCATTACATGCTCTACCAAACTCATCAACCAAACTCTGCAACTTCTCTTCAGAATCTCTCAAAAGCACAGTGTCATCAGCGAACAGCAACTGTGGCAACTCCCACTTTGTGTTAGATTCTTTATCTTTTAGTCCCACACTTCTTGCCAACGCCCGAGCATTCACTTCTCTTACAACCCCATCTATAAATATATTAAACAACCACGGTGACATCACACATCTTTGTCTAAGGCCTACTTTTACTGGGAAATAATCTCCCTCTCTCCTGCATACTCTAACTCTAACCCGAGCCTCACTATCCTCGTAAAACTTTTCATTCCTTTCAATAACCTATCTCCTATTCCATACACCTGCAACATCTGCCACACTCCCCCCCCCTATACACCCTGTCATACACCCTTTCCAAATCAATAAATGCCACAAAAACCTCTTTAGCCTTATCTAAATACTGTTCTCCTTTGCATTTCACTGTAAACACTTGTTCTACACACCTCTACCCTTCCTAAAGCCTCCTTGTTCATTCCCCTATAGTTTTTGCATTTTTTTTGTCCCATTTGCCTTTATACAAAGGAACTATACATGTTCTCTGCCAATCTCAAGGTACCTTATCTTTTTCTATTCATTTATTAAACAAACACTAACCACTCCATAACTATATCCCAGCCTTTTAACATTCCTGTCTTTATCTCATCTCTCAAAGCTGCTTTACCCCCTTTCATTCTATCCACTGACTCATGCATTCCCCTACATTCATAACTGTCCCTTTCTCACTCCTACATTATGTTAAAGATATGTAAATCAATGATATATATATATATATATATATATATATATATATATATATATATATATATATATATATATATATATATATATATATATATATATATATATATACTGGGCTTTGGGGTCCCTCAAGGCAGTGAAGCTGCAGCTCATGCGGCAAGGGCCTACATCAGGGACCTACCAGAAGACAAGGCTGTAGTCAAACTTGATTTTAGAAATGCCTTTAATATGGTAAAGAGAGATGCTGTCTTGCAAGCTGTTCGGGATCGCTTCCCCAATCTTTTTCCCTTCATCTCAGCTGGCTACAGCAAACCCTCAATTCTTTTGTTTGGAGAACATGAAATTCAATCATCAGAAGGTGTTCAGCAGGGTGACCCACTAGCTCCGCTTCTCTTCTGCTTGGCAGTAAGAGAACTAACTTCCAGCCTACGCAGTGAGCTCAACATCTGGTACCTGGATGATGGCACTTTGGCAGGTACTGAAGAGTCCCTGGTAGGGGACCTACAACTGGTGAAAACACAGGGAGAAGACTTGGGACTCATCCTCAATCCCTCCAAGTGTGAAATCATCACAGCGAACCAGCAAATAATCAATGCTGTGCGAAGAATCCTCCCAGAAGTTTCTACTACCACTCCATCCAACAGTACCCTCCTGGGAGCACCGCTGGGTCACCAGGCCATCGACACAGTCCTCAAAGACAAATTGAATGACCTGATGAGAATGGAGGAGAGAATAAGCAATCTAGATGCCCATAATGCTCTGTATCTCCTCACAAGGTGCCTTACTATTCCAAGACTCACTTACTTCCTCAGGTGTGCACCCTCTTTTGACAACCCAACACTCGACGAATATGACGCACACCTGAGGTCAACCCTTAAGAAGGCACTGAACCTGTCACTAGAGGATCAGCAATGGGATCAGGCAACCCTCCCAGTGCGACTGGGAGGTATAGGGGTGCGCAAAGCAACGCATGTTGCTTTACCTGCTTTTCTGTCTTCGTGTTAGGCTTCCAGTGCATTAGTCAAGAAGATTGTTCCCGAACGCTTGAGAGACGTGGTAGGAGCTCAAGACCCCAGGTTTACTGAAACAGCGATTCGGTGGGACACCCTTACAGATTCCTCCAGTAGACCAGCTCCACCCAAACAGCACAAACAGTCCCACTGGGACAAACCGATCATGGAAAAAATCGTAAACACAATGCTCTCCAATGCCTCAGGAAAGGATAAAGCTCGTCTCCTGGCAGTGAAGGCACCACACTCAGGAGATTTCCTGTTAGCTGTTCCCAATTCCTCCTTGGGCACTCGACTAGACCCACAGGCCATTCGGATTGGTGTTGCTCTTCGCCTAGCAGCTCCCATCCTCACCGAACATAGGTGTATTTGCGGCAGGGCGACAGCTGATCAATTCGGACTTCATGGTCTCGTGTGTCACACAGCAGAAGGGAAGTATGCCAGGCATGAGGAGGTCAATGACATCATAAAGAGGAGCCTCGCCACAGCCCGTTGGCCAGCTCAACGGGAACCCCAAGTGCACAGGTCTGACGGAAGTCAAAAGGGTCCTGATGGAGCCACTATGCTACTTTGGAAGGATGGAAAGCAGATTGACTGGGACTACACATGTGCCGCCACATTGGCAGACACCTACTTGCCATACTCCGTAGTGGAAGAGGGTGGAGCTGCCAGCCACAGGGAGACCCAGAAGATCCGCAAATATGAAGACCTTCCCCCTTGCTATAACTTCATCCCAATAGGGTCGGAGACCCTTGGAGCATGGGGTAAGTGTGCTCTAAAGTTCCTAATAGAGCTGGGTGAAAAGCTCATCATAGAAACCAAGGACCACAGGGCGACCAGCTTCCTCTTTCAGAGACTCAGTGTTGCAATCCAGAGAGGAAATGCCTGCAGCATTCTGGGCACACAGCCCACCGCCGGGGAGCTGGACGAAGTATTCGAGATGTAGCTCTGACTTACCTATGTTGGAAATAAATGGTATAAAATACCGACACAATGGAAATATAAACCCAAATGCAGTATAATGTGATCCTTTATTGACAACGTTTCACCCACACAGTGGGCTTTTTCAAGTCACACACGGATCTACCTGGGGTTGGAAGGTACGGGAGTATTTATAGTTCAGAATGTTGAGGTCAGGTGGAGAATGCTGCATCTGATGATCTACCGGGTGGGGTTATAGAGTCTTGGGTAGCTAAGCGGGGGTATTGGACAAGTTGTGAGTAGATCTTCTGCAGTGTTCTATGTTCTTATGTGGGATAGCGATGAAGAAGTTTCTTGGCGAGTGGTTCAGCTATGTTATAGAAGCCATTGTTCTGGTTGAAATTGTTGGTTATAGAGATAAACGATGATTCCAGGATTCTTCTGTATTGAGTGTTGTCTTCTGTGGCTATAAGTCTTGAGTTTCTGTAGTTAATTAAATGGTTATGTGAATTGCGATGTTGTACACAGGCATTCCTTGTATCGTCAGTCCTGCTTGCATATTGGTGTTCTGAAATACGTGTTTGGAGGTCTCTTGATGTTTCGCCCACATATAATTTGTTGCAGTCATTACAAGGGGTATACATAATCCCTTGTAATGACTGCAACAAATTATATGTGGGCGAAACATCAAGAGACCTCCAAACACGTATTTCAGAACACCAATATGCAAGCAGGACTGACGATACAAGGAATGCCTGTGTACAACATCGCAATTCACATAACCATTTAATTAACTACAGAAACTCAAGACTTATAGCCACAGAAGACAACACTCAATACAGAAGAATCCTGGAATCATCGTTTATCTCTATAACCAACAATTTCAACCAGAACAATGGCTTCTATAACATAGCTGAACCTCTCGCCAAGAAACTTCTTCATCGCTATCCTACATAAGAACATAGAACACTGCAGAAGATCTACTCACAACTTGTCCAATACCCCCGCTTAGCTACCCAAGACTCTATAACCCCACACGGTAGATCATCAGATGCAGCATTCTCCACCTGACCTCAACATTCTGAACTATAAATACTCCCGTACCTTCCAACCCCAGGTAGATCCGTGTGTGACTTGAAAAAGCCCACTGTGTGGGTGAAACGTTGTCAATAAAGGATCACATTATACTGCATTTGGGTTTATATTTCCATTGTGTCGGTATTTTATACCATTTATTTCCATCGTGTCAAACACTGCAGTAGAAATGGATCCTTCACACAGAGAATACCTGGACCTTCTTCTAAAAGCTTACTCACTTCGCAACAGACACAATTTTCTTCGTGATTGCATCCAAGAAATGGTCTTACCAAGATCTACTCCTCCTCAAATTGCCAACATCAAACCACCTTTCTCCGCTACAGCTCGGACCTACCTTGAAGAGTGTGCAGATGACTTAAACAGTGCTACAAAGGAAGCTTTTCTCCAAGCCAGAACACTAGGCACAACACTCCGGGGCAACATGAACAGACGCACCGCCGAAATCATTCGCAGCAGAGTTACCACAGCGAATGTTCAACAGAAGATCAGACTTACTAGGAAACTAGAAACACTCTGCGATAATAGTAATTGGAAAAGTTTAGGAAGACCTGAAATTATTCAAAATCTTTCATCTCGTCCACTGTCAACAACAGAAACTGAAGCCCTCAGCTTAGGCCTCAAATTCGCAACAGGAATTACGAAACCAAAACAAGACCTCAATTTCATCGCCAAAAACTACAGACACAATGACTCCGACTTCCAAAAAGGCTATCTTCAAGGCATCATCTCAGCAGCCATCTCAACACGCAGCTCCCCAGTCATACCTCGACGTTACATCAATGCACTCAAAGGTTTAGCAGAAGACACGACCATCAGGGTCACCACCGCTGATAAAGGAGGTGGTGTTGTTATCATGAACAATGACGATTACAGGAACAAAATGCTCAATCTACTTAATGACCCAGATACCAACAAACCTCTCACAACTAACCAAGTGGACAACCTTACTAAAACTTTTCTTCAAAGGACTCGCCACATTCTGAGGGGCTCAGAACAAGGGAAGAAACTTCTGCACACCATGCCCAGCAACCCCAGACCTGCCAGAATGTACGGCCTGCCAAAGACTCACAAGCCTGGTATACCACTGAGGCCCATATCCTCGGGAATAGGCAGTGCTCCCCACCAGCTCTCAGGAATTCTCGCCAAACACCTCTCTAAACTCTTGGGCACTATCAGTCCAGCACATCTCAAACACTCAGGTGATCTTCTCAATCGCATTCGCAACATCAACATCAGGAACAAGAAACTTTCCAGCCTTGACGTGACTTCCCTATTCACTAAAGTACCTACTAAACAAGCCATCGATCTCTTGCGCAGGAAAATTGACGATTCACTTGATCTTCCCATTCCAGCCAGCGATTTCATCGACCTTGTTGAACTATGTGTTGGCTTTACGTGTTTCTCTTTCGAAAATCATCTCTTTCAGCAGACTTTTGGACTACCCATGGGTTCGCCACTCAGTGCAGTCCTGGCGAACCTATACATGGAACATCTAGAAGCCGAACGTTTCTCCACCATTATTCCTTCGTCTGTCACCTGGCTCCGTTATGTTGACGACATTCTCCTCAACTCCTAAACGCTTCAACGTTCAAGCTCTCCAAGACAAGCTCAACAAGGTCGAGCCTTCAATCCAGTTCACACTTGAAGAAGAAGTCGACAACACTCTTCCTTTCCTTGATGTTCTGCTCTGCAAAGCTGACCACGAACTTCGTTTTAAAGTCTATCGAAAACCCACCAACCAAAACGATCTTCTCCACTACTACTCTCACCACGACACCAAAACCAAACGTGGTGTAATTATATGCTTCTTCCTGCGTGCACTCAGAATCTGCAGCAACGAGTTCCTTGAGGAAGAATGCACTATAATTGAACAAGTATTTTCTAAACTCCACTATCCTCGCCACTTCATCAGAGACTGCAGACGGCGAGCATTAAACATCTTCAACACACCCAGAGAAGACACTGGCGAGAAGAGATACATAGTCCTTCCCACCAACTCCATTGCCAAACATGTTTCCAACATCTTTGCCAAAACATCATTCGTTTGATGCTATGGAAGAGGATAGGAAAGCTGGTAGAGCAATCTGGGAGGATCTGTGTACTCCTAGCCCTCCAAGCCTGACCGGAAGTGAGGCTTGCAACCACTGTCCATCTTCAAGGGAAAGAAAGATTCAATACACTCTCTAGCATGGTCTCGAGGAGAGAGTCATATTCCTTGAGTTTTAGACTGCTGAAGGCTGGGGAGCATCTCAGAAAGTAGGTAAGTTTTGGGATTGACAGGCACCTGGTGAGTAGGCAGAAGGCATCGTGTGTGTCAGTGTCTTTCATCCTGCTTTCCATCGTCCAGAGGTCTGAGACTTTTTTTTCTAGGATCAGATCGATGACATTGGACCCAAGAGGAGCACCAAGGAGAGTGCTATTGGCTGGATCAATGGCTCGTGCTCCTGGTAAAACGGCGCTAATATTCTGGATCATCTGTTGATTGGTAGAAACTATTTCACATTTGGTGAGGTTTAAAGAAAGGTCCAATGTGAATAATTCAGTATAAGGAAATTTCATCTGAAAAAACGTGTGTTCATTACTCATGAACTTGTTTGGTGATGATCGTTGTGTTTAACATGTCTGTGAAAAGTAATAATGAACTTGGAATACAGTTATTTTTTTAACCAAAATGTTTTCAATAAAACGTCCTTGTGATTTTATGGCATTTTTCTTTCTTTTGCAAATCGTTTTTATAATAATTCTCCATGTGAAGACACCAGTACTTGTTATTGTCACAGAGACGTTATCGAAATACAGAACCTGAACAGGAGGTCAGAGGAAAATGGAGGAATCTTGTAACTACATTCACTAGCCTGTACTCACAATGCTGGTTCTCAAGATTAATATCCTATATAAGAGGCTTCTCAGTAATACATTACTCACACAAGCGGAGGAAGAAGATTAAAATAAAAGGAGGAGGGCGAAGAGGAAGATGAGAAAGGGAAAGTTAGATAGGAAAGTTAGTAACGTCAAGCCTCAGTAGTCAGTGTTGCCGCCTCAACAGATTCATTAATCCCGGCCCAGACACTGACTCCTGGCATCACCAATATTCCTCGTCACAGTGCACTGTTCTTCACGCTTCTCTGAACTTCTCTCGTCTCCGATTCTCGCTTCCCACGCTACACTGAGACGCTTCTCTGCGCCTTCCTCATCTGCTCTGCTCATTTCCCACTCAACATTGAAACACAATTCCCATTGCACTGTAATACATTTCTCACACTGCGCTGAGACACATGCTACACTCACACACAATTTCTCATCATCTAATCTCACAGTAAGAAGGAAAAATTCTGGTAAGAATGGAATTTACAGAGTCGCAGTAGACCAAGACTTTGTGAAGACTTTACGATTAAACAAAAGCATTCTTAAGTCATAACTTGAAAAAACTCATAATGGATTTTTTGTCGTAATAGGGACTTTCTCTGTACAGAGTAAACAGTGAAACACCTGTGGTCACCCTAAGCCTCTCACACCGCACTTAAGTAGTTTACTTAACAAATTTTGTCACACATTTATAAGCAGTAAAATTGTAAGTTATCGTAAATTCCAGTGTTATTTTTGGTTTAGGGAGAAATTGATATGAGAAGTTGCGTGTGCCTAAGAGAAAGTATCTTGCTAGGAACCAATTAAGGAGCAGGGACAGGAGCTAGGATTCGAACCCTGTAAAAACACACTGGTGAGTTCATATATGGTGCGTGCCAAGTATATTACATTTTATTCGAGGTTCGTCACACAGTTTGATATTCTCTCTTGAATAGTGAACTGACAATTCAGAGTGCAGGACCCATTATTGTACTAATAATCTATTTCAACACACTAATCAAGTGTAATCCGGCTACTTCAGCCAAGGTGACGGCACACCTGTCCACCTGGCTTAGTGGCGGACTTCTGCAAACACAAATCGTGACCATTCATGCCTTGAGTCGCTCTTAGATGTATTTTTGCATATTCTGATGTCTAAATCTAATAACATTGTTCATAGTGTCAATAAATGGTGAAGAAATACATGGGTAAAGAAATCTACCTTGCCCTTGAACTGCCCTGCTTGTTTACCTTGTTTTTGCACTGACCTGCTGTGTTTACCTCACCCTTGCACTACTCTGCTGTCTTCACTTCTCCCTTGCTCTGCCCTGGTATGTTTACCTCGCCCTTGCTCTGCCCTGGTGTATTTACCTTCCCTTGCTCTGCCCTGGTGTGTTTACCTTCCCTTGCTCTGCCCTGCTGTGTTTACCTTGCCCTTGATCTGCCCTGCTGTGTTTACCTTGCCCTTGCTCTGCCCTACTGTGTTTACCTCGCCTTTGCTCAGCTGATTGCCTTGTTTTCCTGACTAAATTTTATTACCAGGTGCTACAGGACTTTAGACTGCCACCTCTGTTGGTAATAGTACACACACACAAACACACACACACACACACAAACTTATGCCGAGGGCCTGTTAATTAGGGTAATATGAGTGTTTAATTAAAACTCTGTTCAAAACACCTTAGGAAATTCATAGGTGTGAGTTTTAATTAACAAAATTCAAATTAGAAAATGTTGATTTAAATTCAAGAAGTGATTAATTTATCAAGACTCTGATATAATGTTTTATGACAGCGTTAATATTAACAGATTTTTACTAGTCTTCTGAAGCGAACTGATAGACTTGAACATAGAAACACACGCACATACACATACTCTGAGACAAACACGCACACTCACTCAGAAAACAAACACACACACAAACACAGATATATACATGCACAAAGAAGCACACACACGCAAACACACACACATAAATGGAAACATATACATGCACACAGCACACACATACACAAGCTCGTGGAGAAGGGGGAAAGTGGACCTAGTAGCGACCAGTGAAGAGGCAGGGCCAGGAGCTATGAATCGACACCTGTAATCAAAATCAGGTGAGTACAGTTAGGTGAATGCACACACGTACACACACAAGCACACGCGCGCGCGCGCACACACACACACACACGCACACACACATAAAGTAGTAACATAAAGTAGTCATTGGAGTGATGTATAACCCACCACAGAACTGCAGGAGGCCAAGAGAGGAGTACGAAGTAAACAACAGGGTGACGGTGGACACACTGGCTGAGGTGGCAAGAAGAGCTCACTCGAGCAGAGCAAAGTTACTGGTAATGGGCGATTTCAACCACAGGGAGATCGACTGGGAAAACCTGGAGCCACATGGGGGTCCCGAAACATGGAGAGCAAAGATGATGGATGTGGTACTTGAAAACCTCATGCATCAACATGTCAGGGACACAACCAGAGAGAGAGGGGAGGATGAGCCAGCAAGACTGGATCTTGTGTTCACCCTGAGCAGTTCAGACATTGAGGACATCACTTACGAGAGGCCCCTTGGAGCTAGCGATCACGTGGTTCTGAGTTTTGATTATATAGTAGAGTTACAAGTGGAGAAGGTAACAGGAACTGAAGGGGAGAGGCCAAACTATAAAAGGGGGGGACTACACAGGTATGAGAAACTTCCTGCAGGAGGTTCAGTGGGACAGAGAAATGGTAGGAAAATCAGTAAACGAGATGATGGAATATGTGGCAACAAAGTGCAAGGAGGCAGAGGAAAGTTTTGTTCCCAAGGGAAACGGAAATAATAGGAAGACCAAAACGAGTCCTTGGTTTACCCGAAGGTGTAGGGAGGCAAAAACTAAGTGCAACAGAGAATGGAAAAGGTACAGGAGGCATAGGACCCAGGAAAACAAGGAGATTAGTAGAAGAGCCAGAAACGAGTATGCACAGATAAGGAGGGAGGCCCAGCGACAGTATGAAAACGACATAGCATCGAAAGTCAAATCTGACCCGAAACTGCTGTATAGCCACATTAGGAGGAAGACAACAGTCAAGGACCAGGTGATAAGGCTGAGGAAAGAAGGTGGAGAACTCACAAGAAACGATCAAGAGGTATGTGAGGAGCTAAACAAGAGATTTAAGGAAGTATTTACAGTAGAGACAGGAAGGACTCTGGGGGGACAGACCAGACGGGGACACCAGCAAGGAATACACCAACAAGTGTTGGAAGACATACATACAGATGAGGAGGAGGTGAAGAAACTGCTAAGGGACATCGATACCTCAAAGGCAATGGGACCAGACAACATCTCCCCGTGGGTCCTTAGAGAGGGAGCAGATATGTTGTGCGTGCCACTTACCACAATCTTCAACACATCCCTGGAAACTGGGCAACTACCTGAGGTATGGAAGACGGCAAATGTAGTTCCCATTTTTAAAAAAGGAGACAGAAAAGAGGCACTAAACTATAGACCTGTGTCATTGACGTGTATAGTATGCAAAATTATGGAGAAGATTATCAGGAGGAGAGTGGTGGAGCACCTGGAACGGAACAGGAGTATAAATGCCAACCAGCACGGATTCACGGAAGGCAAATCCTGTGTCACAAACCTTCTGGAGTTTTATGATAAAATAACAGAAGTAAGACAAGAGAGAGAGGGGTGGGTTGATTGCATCTTCTTGGACTGCAAGAAGGCCTTTGACACAGTTCCTCACAAGAGATTAGTGCAGAAGCTAGAGCATCAGGCGCATATAACAGGAAGGGCACTGCAATGGATCAGAGAATACCTGACAGGGAGGCAACAACGAGTCATGGTACGTAATGATGTATCACAGTGGGCACCTGTGACGAGCGGGGTCCCACAGGGGTCGGTCCTAGGACCAGTGCTATTTTTGGTATATGTGAACGACATGACGGAAGGGTTAGACTCAGAAGTGTCCCTGTTTGCAGATGATGTGAAGTTAATGAGGAGAATTAAATCTGATGAGGACCAGGCAGGACTTCAAAGAGACCTGGACAGACTGGACACCTGGTCCAGCAAATGGCTTCTCGAATTTAATCCTGCCAAATGCAAAGTCATGAAGATGGGGGAGGGGCACAGAAGACCACAGACAAAGTATAGGCTAGGTGGCCAAAGACTGCAAACCTCACTCAAGGAGAAAGATCTTGGGGTGAGTATAACACCGAGCATGTCTCCGGAAGCACACATCAATCAGATAACTGCTGCAGCATATGGGCGCCTGGCAAACCTGAGAACAGCATTCCGATACCTTAGTAAGGAATCATTCAAGACACTGTACACCGTGTATGTCAGGCCCATACTGGAGTATGCAGCACCTGTTTGGAACCCCCACTTGATAAAGCACGTCAAGAAACTAGAGAAAGTACAAAGGTTTGCGACAAGGTTAGTTCCAGAGCTAAGGGGAATGTCCTATGAGGAAAGATTAAGGGAAATCGGCCTGACCACACTGGAGGACAGGAGGGTCAGGGGAGACATGATAACGACATATAAAATACTGCGTGGAATAGACAAGGTGGACAAAGACAGGATGTTCCAGGGAGGGGACACAGAAACAAGAGGCCACAATTGGAAGTTGAAGACACAAATGAGTCAGAGAGATAGTAGGAAGTATTTCTTCAGTCATAGAGTTGTAAGGCAGTGGAATAGCCTAGAAAATGACGTAGTGGAGGCAGGAACCATACACAGTTTTAAGACGAGGTTTGATAAAGCTCATGGAGCGGGGAGAGAGAGGGCCTAGTAGCAACCGGTGAAGAGGCGGGGCCAGGAGCTAGGACTCGACCCCTGCAACCACAAATAGGTGAGTACACACACACACACATGTACATACGTACATACATTCTAGGAACCAAGAGCTATGACACGACCCCTGCAACCAAACACACAAAGCACAGAAACCCACTCACACACAGCAACACATACAAGCAAGCACAGAAACACACACACAAAGAAAAACTGCCAAGGAAATGCTTCAACAAAGAAAGGCAATGACAGGAGGTGGAGGTCACTGATCTATGAACTTCAAGAAGCTTATAAAGACCCAGGAAAGTAGGAGATAGAAAGATGAGGAACGAACATAGAGGTCATTGGAGAACCTATACAGGTTGCGCAGATGACAATTTTGAGAGAATTAGAAGGTTCTCCCAAGGAAAGCAAAGCCTGATCATGTTAACTTTATGGTCCCATATTGCTCAGTATATTACGATGAAAAGCACAGCTGGAGACCACACTGTAATGCATTCCTTTTTATTTGGACTGGAACAGGACAGAGACAGAGAACTACTGAGGGAGTATGTGAAGATCCGTCAAGCACGAAGAACTAAAGACAAGAGGTTGAGCACTAACACTCACGGAACTCCTCCAGATGCAACCCCCCGCCCCCAACAGCTTTTCTCGGCTAGTCTAACAATGGAGCATTCCCTTACTTCCG
>NC_091323.1:4283620-4383620 GCF_038502225.1 Cherax quadricarinatus | reverse complement strand
TAAATGCACACGGGTGTTAGTTGCCTGCTGTGGGTGGCTTCCTGGGAGCAGCTGCCTCTGGTGTAGTTTATATCTTACATAAAACGGGCTTTGTAAAATAAGCTGCTTTTCTCGAATGAACTATTAAGATCAGTGTTACAGAATAATTTGTAAAGAGTACACGCTCACCAAAAATCTTATTTACTGGTGTGTGAATGAGAAAGGAATACTTGTATTATATAACCCTATTGTGGTATAACTTTCTAATGCACTTAAATACTAGTATTGAATCCTTAAAAGAATTCACCAGTGATCACTAGTATCACAGGTTATTTAGCAGATTGTAAATTAGGGTACACAGAACAAAACCAATTCATTGTTTAAACCAAAATCATCAGATTTGAAGCCAGACTGAATAGGTCTTCTCTTTCTACCTACGAGAGATCAGTATCGTATAAGACATCTGTTATCAGCGTTGAAGGCAACTGGATGAATCACTCAGAAATAATTACATTTAAATTATCGAAATTTCTTAAAAAAAAATTGCCACTAACATTAATTAAAAATCATCATCGTTCATGCTTTAATTATGCTTGTATGTAATTAAGCTTCCATAAGCTTTAAGTTCATGTCATACAATTTTCTACAATACTCTTGAGGGCACAATGCTCTTATATACACATAAATATACATTTTACAGATTTAACTTAAGGAGAACTTAGTTAAGTCACTAATATATTTCTACTCATATATTTCCCAGAAAACTTTGTTTACTAAACGTCGCACATTAAAATTTAAACAAACTCATATGAAAACGAAGCTTCCTTTAAGAAAAACTCATCGGCACTGAAAGTTTAAAGCCGATCAGAAAAGACATTCTCTAGTAATTGAAAAAAAAATGGAATAAAATTGGCTCGTTCACGACCAAAATATATAAAAACTTCCATCGATTTCATTAAATGAATCACCCTACAAGTATATATTTTCATCAGGGTAAGGTGCTAAACCAGTAGGTGTCACATAGTGCCTGGGTAATGGGAGGCACTGAAATTCGATCCAAGGAAGGGGAAGATAAATCCAGTTCAACGGATCAAGAGCCACTCACCAATTGTGACAATGGGCAAAGGCAGCTGTTGAGAGTTATTTTATGGAAACCAATTTCAAGAACAGTCCATATAAATTATTATAATCATGCGGGAACGATAAACCCGTAGGAGTCCATATAAAACTAAGCAAAGGGCACTTGCACTTGTTATTGTCCCAGGAACCACTCTTTAGAAGGAATGGTTCCAGGATTAGAAATTTGATGTAGATTAAATATATATTTTATTATTATTAACACATCGGCCGTCTCCCACCAAGGCAGGGTGGCCCGAGAAAGAAAAACTTTCATCATTCACACCATCACTGTCTTACCAGAGGCGCACTTACACTACAGTTATAAAACTGCAACATTAATACCCATCCTTCAGAGTGCAGACACTGTACATCCCATCTCCAGGACTCAAGTCCGGCCTGCCGGTTTCCCTGAACCCCTTCATAAATGTTACCTTACTCACACTCCAAGAGAACGTTAAGTCCTAAAAACCATTTGCCTCCATTCTCTCCTAACACTCTCACTCATGCTTGCTGGAAGTCCAAGCCCCTCCCACACAAACCCTCCTTAACCCGTCCCTCCAACCTTTCCTAGGTCTTATTATTAAAATTTATAATCAAAACGAAGCGCTAAACCCACTCGAGTCATACAACGCTACTGGGCAGTGGGTGTTGCTGGAGCCGAGCGTACCAGCTCATCAGTAGAGGACGAAAAAGGTTCCTCAATGAAAACAGTCTGACATAAGTACAGGTCCCAATACGCCGGGCAAATTGTCAACATGATCATCGAGGAGGGCGAGAATATGGATGGGAAGTAAGGAGAATAGAAAAATGATCTCTGTAATGTAAATGTGAGAGCACTGAGTATGTAAATTAGAATGCAGTTGATGAAGAGCAAACTGAAAGATTAATACAAGAGAGATTGAGTGCGAGGGTCAAAAATGTGGGGAGCACTCGTATTTAAAATATGGAGGGGAAGAGAAGTGAGAAGAGCCTCTCACTGATCGCCATGAGAGTTACTGAGAACGTTCCGCCTCCCTCAGAGGAAATGATGAGCATTAAATTCAAGTAATAAGAGAAGAGGTGGCGGTAAAAATAAACTAGAAGCGCAACATCTGGAATAGATAATGCTCGAGAAGGGGAAAAATACAAAGAACAAATTGAATACCACTTGTTCAAGTAGATACGAGGTGGTAAGACACATATGCAACAGTTAGGTATCTTTATCTCGAAACGTTTCGCCTACACAGTAGGCTTCTTCAGTCGAGTACAGAAAAGTTGATAGAAGCAGAAGATACTTGAAGACGATGTAATCAGTCCATCACCCTTAAAGTTTTGAGGTGGTCAGTCCCTCAGTCTGGAGAAGAGCATTGTTCCATAGTATGAAACAATATTGTTTCAGACAACGGAACAATGCTCTTCTCCAGACTGAGGGACTGACCACCTCAAAACTTTAAGGGTGATGGACTGATTACATCGTCTTCAAGTATCTTCTGCTTCTATCAACTTTTCTGTACTCGACTGAAGAAGCCTACTGTGTAGGCGAAACGTTTCGAGATAAAGATACCTAACTGTTGCATATGTGTCTTACCTAACAATCTGTCGGTATTTTATACCATTTTAATGTTCAGATACGAGGTGCAGTGTAATGCAGCGGAGTATTAACAAAGATCTGATGATGTGGTATACCGGTGCGTACAAGGAGTGCATTTTCATAAGAAGTTCAGTCAGGAAAAAAGGGATCCGATGAATGCAATAAAATATAGCCCGAGACGGGATGGATAACAATGGAACGTAATTTAGGGTCTTGTAAACAGACACAAACAAGGAAAAACCGGGAGAGCAACACCTGAGGCTCACCGTGATTACCCCTGAGACATCGAATATTCCACTGTAAATAAGTCATGATTTACGAAGAAAAATATACTGGTAACATGAAGCAATAGATGTTCGTAGATGTCTACTGACTAGGAGGGTTAATGTCTGCTTGTGGAGGTAGCAGAAAATGAGTAAGCAGCGAAGGACTGGAATGCTGCGAAGGAGTTGTGTAGATGGTTTAGAAAAGTGAGGAGGAGGAGTGATGGGAGGTAAATTGGTGTCCATCATTGGTTTTGTTTCAGAGGACAAGGTTGTACGATATAAGAACATAAGAACATAAGAAAGGAGGAACACTGCAGCAGGCCTGTTGGCCCATACTAGGCAGGTCCTTTACAATTCATCCCACTAACAAACATTTGACCTACCCAATTTTCAATGCTACCCAAGAAATAAGCTCTGATGTGCAAGTCCCACTCAAATCCAACCCATCCCACTCATGTATTTATCCAACATAAATTTGAAACTACCCAAAGTCCTAGCCTCAATAACCCAACTAGGTAGACTGTTCCACTCATCTACTACCCTATTTCCAAACCAATACTTTCCTATGTCCTTTCTAAATTTAAACTTATCTAATTTAAATCCATTACTGCGGGTTCTCTCTTGGAGAGATATCCTCAAGACCTTGTTAATATCCCCTTTATTAATACCTATCTTCCACTTATACACTTCGATCAGGTCTCCCCTCATTCTTCGTCTAACAAGTGAATGTAACTTAAGAGTCTTCAATCTTTCTTCATAAGGAAGATTTCTAATGCTATGTAATAATTTAGTCATCCTACGCTGAATGTTTTCTAACGAATTTATGTCCATTCTGTAATATGGCGACCAGAATTGAGCTGCATAATCTAGGTGAGGCCTTACTAATGATGTATAAAGCTGCAGTATGACCTCTGGACTTCTGTTGCTTACACTTCTTGATATAAATCCCAGTAATCTATTTGCCTTATTACGTACGCTTAGTTAGGCATTGCTGTCTTGGTTTAAGGTTGCTGCTTACCATAACCCCCAAGTCCTTTTCGCAATCTGTATGGTTAAGTTCTACATTATTTAACTTATAAGTGCTAGGGTTATGGACACTCCCGAGCTTCAGAACCTTGCATTTATCTACATTGAACTGCATCTGCCACTTTTCTGACCAAGAGTAGAGTTTGTCTAAATCCTCCTGAAGTTCCCTAACATCTACGTTTGAATCAATTATCCTACCTATCTTCGTGTCATCGGCGAATTTGCTCATATCACTAGTAATTCCTTCATCAAGATCATTGATATATATTATAAACAACAACGGGCCCAAGACTGATCCCTGTGGAACGCCACTTGTTACTGATCCCCACTCGGATTTAACCCCATTTATGGACACTCTTTGCTTCCTGTCTGTGAGCCATGATTCGATCCACGAGAGCACCCTTCCCCCAATGCCATGAGCTGCTACTTTCTTCAACAGTCTTTGGTGCGGAACTCTATCAAATGCCTTACTAAAATCTAAGTAAATAATATCAAATTCTTTATCGTGGTCAACAGCCTCAAAAGCTTTACTGAAGAAAGTTAATAAATTAGTTAGACAAGACCGGCCTCTTGTGAATCCATGCTGAGTATCATTAATCAAGCTATGCTTATCGAGATGGCTTCTTATAATCTCAGCTATAATTGACTCTAGTAATTTGCCTACAATTGAGGTCAGGCTTATTGGGCGGTAATTTGACGGTAACGACTTGTCCCCTGTTTTAAAAATAGGAATTACATTAGCCATCTTCCACATATCAGACACTGCACCTGTTTGAAGAGATAAATTAAAAATATTAGTTAATGGTTCACAGACTTCCATTTTGCATTCCTTTAGAACCCTTGAAAAAACCTCATCAGGACCCGGTGACTTATTTTGCTTCAGTCTGTCTATCTGCTTCACAACCATTTCACTAGTGACTGTGATGTTACATAATTTATCTTCTTCTGATCCACTATAAAAATTAATTACCGGAATATTATTAGTGTCTTCCTGTGTAAAAACCGAGAGAAAATAATTATTTAAAATCGAGCACATTTCATTCTCTTTGTCAGTAAGATGCCCATAGTTATTTTTAAGGGGACCTATCTTATCTCTGACTTTTGTTCTATAGACCTGGAAAAAACTTTTTGGGTTAGTTTTAGAATCCCTAGCAACTTTAATTTCATAGTCCCTTTTAGCTTTTCTTATCCCCTTTTTAATGTCCCTCTTAATGTCAATATACTGATTCATAAGATGACCCTCGCCTCTTTTGATACGCCTATAAATTCCTTTCTTATGCCCTAGTAGATATTTCAGCCTATTATTCATCCATTTTGGGTCATTTCTATTTGATCTAATTTCCTTATAAGGGATAAACGTTGTTTGAGCAGCATGTATTGTGTTCAGAAAACTGTCATATTGATAGCTCTCTTCGTTACCCCAGTCAACAGATGATAAGTGTTCTCTAAGCCCATCGTAATCTGCTAAGCGAAAATCTGGGACTGTTACTGAGTTATCCCTACTATCATACTTCCATTCAATTCTACATGTAATTGATTTGTGGTCGCTAGCACCCAGTTCCTCTGAAACTTCTAAATTATTAACAAGGGATTCATTGTTTGCCAGAACTAAGTCAAGCAGGTTATTACCCCTTGTAGGTTCTGTCACAAACTGCTTCAAAAAACAATCCTGAACTACTTCTAAGAAATCGTATGATTCTAAATTCCCAGTCAAGAAATTCCAATCAATATGACTAAAGTTAAAGTCTCCTAGAATTACTACATTATCGTGCCTTGTGGCCCTAACAATTTCCTCCCATAGTAGTCTCCCCTGGTCCCTATCTAAATTTGGGGGACGGTATATCACACCTAAAATTAATTTTTCATGTCCCTCTGAAAATTCTATCCAAACAGACTCTGTATGTGTTACTTCAGACTTAATACCCGTTTTTATGCAACAGTTCAAGCGATCTCGGACATACAATGCCACCCCACCCCCCTTCCCGATACTTCTATCTACTTGGAACAATTTAAAACCCTGAATGTGACATTCTGCAGGCATGTCCCGACTTTTTGAATTAAACCACGTCTCAGTAATGGCAAATACATCTATGTTACCTGCACTAGCAACTAGTCTCAACTCGTCCATCTTATTCCTAGCACTGCGACTATTTGTGTAATAAATATTTAATGACCCTCCTATCTCTTTACCCTTTCTGCTCCTTTCTGTTATTCCACTAAACCTATTACTGTCATTGTCAATTAGTGCCACTGGCTTTCCAATATCCTCCTCATTTTGCCTATTACTAGTTCTCCTAGTACTCATGTTACTACCCTGCGACTTCACAGTTTTCCCGCCAAAACCCATACCACTAACTATTCCTAGTTTAAAGACCTAACAGCTCCCTCCACTGCGTTGGCCAGTGCTCCCACCCCACTCCTAGACAAGTGAACCCCATCCCTGGCATACATGTCATTTCTGCCATAGAAGAGGTCCCAGTTGTCAATGAATGTTACCGCATTTTCCTTACAGTATTTGTCCAGCCAGCAATTGACACCAATTGCTCTGGACAACCATTCATTTCCAACTCCTCTCCTTGGCAAAATGCCACATATGACAGGTTTCCCACCCTTCTTCCTAATTATCTCTATTGCTGACCTATACCTGCTAATCAGGTCCTCACTCCTACGTCTGCCAACATCGTTGCCTCCAGCACTGAGACAGATAATAGGATTGCTCCCATTACCTCTCATGATGTCATCCAGACGGCTAACAATATCCTTCATCCCAGCCCCAGGAAAACATACTCTCTGCCTCCTACTCCTATCCTTCAAACAGAATGCCCTATCCATGTACCTAATCTGGCTATCCCCAACAACAACAATGTTTTTACCTTCCTTGGCGTCGTCCGTAGTGATGCTCCGAGTAGTCGACTCACATTCGCCAGGTAGCATTACACCACTTGTAGAATTCGTCATGACATTCTCGATGGTCATCGTTGGGGTTTCTAGGGATGTCTCACTCACGTCTGCCAATGCTTCCTTGGTGCTCGTTGTGGCATTCCCAGTAGAACACTCACATTCGTCAGGTAGCACCGAGAATGAGTTGGAAGTTTCCACGGCAGTCTTCTGGTTTCTCGTTGTTTCTGCCTCTCCAACCGTTTTCTTAATCTTCAGCTTGGTTCCATGTTGCCCGACCACTGACCAAGCTCCCCTCTTAACCTGGGGACTAACAACAGGTGGATTACTACGAATCCTCTTGTTCTCCTCCGTTAATCGCCGTATCTCCAGTTTAGCAACTCTGAGTTCTTCTCTCAGCTGCTGGTAAAGCTGCTCAAGAGAGGGCATCCTGGTTCAGATTCACAGAGAGCACACAAACAGGTCTTCACAGAGCTAAGTACACGTCACCACTGAGCTAAGTACACGTCACCACTGAACTAAGTACACGTCACCACTGAGCTAAGTACACGTCACCACTGCTAAGTACACGTGATAGGAGGTGGAGGGTGAATAAAGATCGGAGAAACGATGGAATTTACCAAATGAGAAGGGAGGGGGGACACGAGGGTTAGAGTTAACTTGGGATGAAGCTTGGGAAGGGGACAGGAGAGACCTGTACGAGGGGATTAGAATGAACCGTCACAGACAGGCACAGAGACATAAGAACATAAGAATGTAGGAACACTGCAGAAGGCCTACTGGCCAATACGAGGCAGGTCCTTATCAAAACGACATCTACCTAAAGCTACTCAAGAAATAACTCCCGTACCCCTTGACACCAATCAAACCCAGCCCCTCCCACTCATATATTTGTCCAGTCTCTTCTTAAAGCTATCCAAGGTCCTAGCCTCTATCACCCCACTGGGAAGACTGTTCCACGCATCTACAACTCTGTTAGAAAACCAGTACTTACCTATGTCCTTTCTAAATCTAAATTTATCCAACTTAAATCCATTATTCCTGGTTCTTACCTGGTTCGACACCCTCAGTACTTTATTAATGTCTCCCTTGTTTATGCCCGTCATCCACTTATACACTTCAATGATATCTCCCCTCATTCTACGCCTCTCCAGAGAGTGGAGATTTAAGGCTTTAAGTCTATCTTCATACGGGAGGTTCCTTACACAGTAAATCATTTTAGTCATTCTTCTCTGTATGTTCTCTAATGAGTCTATGTCCATCCTGTAGTAAGGGGACCAAAACTGAGCAGCATAATCTAAATGAGGCCTCACTAGTGATGTATAGAGCTGTAAAATAACTTTTGGACTTCTGTTACTTATACTTCTTGAGATAAATCCAAGTAATCTGTTGGCCTTGTTGCGCACACTAAGGCACTGCTGTCTTGGCTTTAGATTTCTGCTTACCATGACTCCCAAGTCTTTTTCACATTCTGTATGACCAAGCTCTACTTCACCTAGATTATAGCTTCGAGGGTTATTTTCATTACCAAGGGCAAGTACCTTACACTTATCCACATTAAACTTCATCTGCCATTTTTCAGACCAAGACATTAATTTGTTCAAATCGTCCTGGAGTTCATTGATATCCTCCTCAGAGTGAATTATACAGCCTATCTTTGTATCATCAGCAAACTTACTCATGTCACTAGTAATCCCTTCATCAAGGTCATTAATGTAAATTATGAACAGGAGAGGGCCTAAAACTGATCCTTGTGGAACGCCACTAGTGACTAATCCCCATTCAGATTTCACTCCATTAATGGTAACCCTCTGCTTTCTATTGGTAAGCCATGCCTCAATCCATGCTAGAACTTTACCTCCTATACCATGAGCTGCCACTTTTCTTAAGAGTCTCTTGTGAGGTACTCTGTCGAAGGCTTTACTAAAATCCAAATAAACAATATCATGATGAAGATTGAGACACTTATGCAGCATATGGGAATCTTTATTCAGGAAACGTTTCGCCACACAGTGGCTTCATCAGTCACCTCACTACAGTATATAAGCCACGTCTACGGCCCTATGCTGTACATTCTACAAGATTGATGGACTGAACACATCGACTCCAGGCTGAGGGACTGATTACCTCATACTCCTCCTCTCCTTACGCCTTCCTCTTTGTATTGGACTGATGAAGCCACTGTGTGGCGAAACGTTTCCTGAATAAAGATTCCCATATGCTGCATAAGTGTCTCAATCTTCAACTTGTCGGTTTTTCAAACCATTCATCAAAACAATATCATATTCCTTATCACTGTCAACTGCCTCAAATGTTCTATTGAAGAACGTCAGTAAGTTTGTCAGGCAGGAACGACCTCTCGTGAATCCATGCTGAGATTCATTTATCAAGTTATGCTCAAGGTGACTTCTGATAATGTCAGCTATAATTGATTCTAATAACTTGCCCACTATAGATGTCAGGCTTATTGGACGGTAATTTGAAGGAGTGGACTTATCCCCTGATTTGAATATAGGAACCACATTAGCCATCTTCCACAACTCTGGCACAACACTGGTAAGGATGGACGCATTGAATACACTCGTTAATGGCTGACTAAGCTCCATCTTGCATTCCTTAAGTACCCTTGAAAACAACTCATCGGGTCCCGGGGACTTATTTTGTTTCAGTTTGTCTATCTGTTTAATAACCATGTCCCTCGTGACAGTAATATTAGTTAACTTAAATTCATCAGGAACTAAATAATTGTTAATTACTGGAATGTCATTTACATCTTCCTGATAAAGGAGGTGGTGTTGTTATCATGAACACTGACGATTACAGGAACAAAATGCTCAATCTACTTAATGACCCAGATACCTACAAACCTCTCACAACTAACCAAGTGGACAACCTTACTAAAACTTTTCTTCAAAGGACTCGCCGCATTCTGAGGGGCTCAGAACAAGGGAAGAAACTTCTGCACACCATGCCCAGCAACCCCAGACCTGCCAGAATGTATGGCCTGCCAAAGACTCACAAGCCTGGTATCCCACTGAGGCCCATATCCTCGGGAATAGGCAGTGCTCCCCACCAGCTCTCAGGAATTCTCGCCAAACACCTCTCTAAACTCTTGGGCACTATCAGTCCAGCACACCTCAAACACTCGGGTGATCTTCTCAATCGCATTCGCAACATCAACATCAGGAACAAGAAACTTTCCAGCCTTGACGTGACTTCCCTATTCACCAAAGTACCTACTACACAAGCCATCGATCTCTTGCGCAGGAAAATTGACGATTCACTTGATCTTCCCATTCCAGCCAGCGATTTCATCGACCTTGTTGAACTATGTGTTGGCTTTACGTGTTTCTCCTTCGAAAATCACCTCTTTCAGCAGACTTTTGGACTACCCATGGGTTCGCCACTCGGTGCAGTCCTGGCGAACTTATACATGGAACATCTAGAAGCCGAACGTTTCTCCACCATTATTCCTTCGTCTGTCACCTGGCTCCGTTATGTTGACGACATTCTCCTCATAACTCCTAAACGCTTCAACGTTCAAGCTCTCCAAGACAAGCTCAACCAGGTCGAGCCTTCAATCCAGTTCACACTTGTAGAAGAAGTCGACAACACTCTTCCTTTCCTTGATGTTCTGCTCTGCAAAGCTGACCACGAACTTCGTTTTAAAGTCTATCGAAAACCCACCAACCAAAACGATCTTCTCCACTTCTACTCTCACCACGACACCAAAACCAAACGTGGGGTGATTATAGGCTTCTTCCTACGTGCTCTCAGAATCTGCAGCAATGAGTTCCTTGAGGAAGAATGCACTATAATTGAACAAGTATTTTCCAAACTCCACTATCCTAGTCACTTCATCAGAGACTGCAGACGGCGGGCATTAAACATCTTCAACACACCCAGAGAAGACACTGCCGGGAAGAGATACATAGTCCTCCTCAACAACTCCATTGCCAAACATGTTTCCAACATCTTTGCCAAAACATCATTCCAAGTATCTACCTCCACAACCACGACCATCAGGGACATCACCAGTAGTAGACAGGACAAGCCTCCATCCTCTGCAGGGGTATACATAATCCCTTGTAATGACTGCAACAAATTATATGTGGGCGAAACATCAAGAGACCTCCAAACACGCATTTCAGAACACCAATATGCAAGCAGGACTGACGATACAAGGAATGCCTGTGTACAACATCGCAATTCACACAACCATTTAATTAACTACAGAAACTCAAGACTTATAGCCACAGAAGACAACACTCAATACAGAAGAATCCTGGAATCATCGCTTATCTCTATAACCAACAATTTCAACCAGAACAATGGCTTCTATAACATAGCTGAACCACTCGCCAAGAAACTTCTTCATCGCTATCCCACATAAGAACATAGAACACTGCAGAAGGTCTACAACTTGTCCAATACCCCTGCCAAGCTACCCAAGACTCTATAACCCCACCCGGTGGATCATCAGATGCAGCATTCTTCACCTGACCTCAACATTCTGACTATAAATACTCTCGTACCTTCCAACCCCAGGTAGATCCGTGTGTGACTTGAGAAAGCCCACTGTGTGGGTGAAACGTTGTCAATAAAGGATCACATTATACTGCATTTGTGTTTATATTTCCATCTTCCTGTGTAAAAACTGACAAAAAATAGTCATTAAATAAGGAACACATTTCCAGTTCATTATCCGTCAGCTGTCCATTCCCATATTTCAGAGGTCCTACTTTTTCCTTCACCTTCGTCCTATACACTTGAAAGAACCCCTTTGGATTAGTCTTTGATTCATTAGCAACTCTAATTTCATAGTCACGTTTAGCCTTTCTAATCGCCTTTTTTACTTCTCTTTTAAGCTGAACGTATTGGTCAGTAAGGTTAACCTCTCCTCTTCTGATGCGCCTATAAATTCCCTTTTTCTCCCCTAATAGATGCTTTAGCCTCCTGTTAACCCATTTGGGATCGTTATTATTAGACCTAGTATCTCTCTGGGGAATGTATATACTCTGGGCACTGTGTACATTATTAAGAAAACAATCATAAAAGCAGATCCCTTCATATTCATAAGTATGATTATCGTCAATAAAATAATTAGCTAGATAACCCCAATCAAGATTAGACAGATGTTCCCTAAGTCCATTATAATCGGCAGAACGAAAATCAGGGATTTTTACTGTATTATCATTATTCTTGCATTCCCAATTAATGCTAAAAGTGATGGATTTGTGATCACTTGCGCCAAGCTGTTCAGCGATCTCCAGATTATTCACGAGTGTTTCCTTATTTGACAAGACTAGGTCTAGCAAATTATTACCCCTGGTAGGCTCAGTTACGCTCTGTTTCAGAAAACAGTCCTGAACTGTTTCCATAAAGTCACTGGACTCTAGATTACCTGTCAAAGAATTCCAGTCAATTTGACTAAAGTTAAAGTCCCCTACTATGACTATGTTACTGTGTCCAGAAGCCCTAACAATTTCGTCCCAAAGAAGTCTCCCTCTATCGTGATCCAAGCCTGGAGGTCGGTATATTACACCTAGAATTAGTTTTTCTTGACCCTCCACGAACTCTACCCAAACAGACTCTGTTACTACTCCATCTATTTTTATACCGGTTTTTATGCAACAATTAATATTTTCTCGAACATACAATGCAACTCCTCCCCCCTTCCCATTACATCTATCCACATTGAACAGCTTAAATCCCTGAATATTACACTCAGCAGTCATATCCCGACTCTTTAAATCATACCAAAGTTCCCAGCACATGCTACCAAACGTAGTTCATTAATTTTATTTCTTGCACTTCGACTGTTAGCATAAAATACCATCATATGTTTTTTCTTCTGCACATTTTTCCTATTCATCTTTGTTTTTATACAATTTCTGAAATTATCATTACCCAGAGTTACTCCATGACAGTTACTATTAAGATTCTTAATATCAGAGCATAAGTCAATATATCCATACTCATTATTAATCATTTCTAAACCCATACCTCTAACTAATCCTAGTTTAAAGTCCTAACAACCCCCTCAACTGAGTTAGCAAGAAAACCCACACCACAAAAAGGTAAAATAATTGGGACGGATAGGTGAAGGAAGGGTTAAAGTAGATTTTAACTTTTGAAATGAGGAAGTTGTGATCACTGAGGAGATTGTGGAAGTGGGTACCAGCGAGGATGGAGGCCGCTTAGCAACTCTTGAACGAGAACATCGCCCAGGTCTTCCTTGCAGGCGGAGATGAGAGACTGCCTTGGCGTAATTGAAATCTTCCTCTTTGAGACAGAAGTTTTCTACCTCAGGTCAGCCTCGTTACAATTTAAGGCATAAGGGAGGTAGAGGGAAGATATTTTGGTTCGGTCGGCAACACCACAGACTGGGCATTCTGCCATTGACCTGCAATATTTCTTTGGGTGGCCGAACCGCAAGCAATTTCTACACTGTTGTGGTGTAATCTAGGTGAAGTAGAGCTTGATCATACAGAATGTGAAAAGGACTTGGGAGTCGTGGTGAGCAGAAATCTAAAGCCAAGACAGCAGTGCCTTAGTGTGGAAATAAATGGTATAAAATACGGACACAATGGAAATATAAACACAAATGCGGTATAATGTGATCCTTTTTTGACAACGTTTCACCCACACAGTGGGCTTTTTCAAGTCACACACGGATCTACCTGGTGTTGGAAGGTACCAGAGTATTTATAGTCATGTTCAGAATGTTGAGGTCAGGTGGAGAATGCTGCATCTGATGATCTACCGGGTGGGGTTATAGAGTCTTGGGTAGCTTGGCAGGGGTATTGGACAAGTTGTGAGTAGACCTTCTGCAGTGTTCTATGTTCTTATGTGGGATAGCGATTAAGAAGTTTCTTGGCGAGTGGTTCAGCTATGTTATAGAAGCCATTGTTCTGGTTGAAATTGTTGGTTGTAGAGATGAGCGATGATTCCAGGATTCTTCTGTATTGAGTGTTGTCTTCTGTGGCTATAAGTCTTGAGTTTCTGTAGTTAATTAAATGGTTGTGTGAATTGCGATGTTGTACACAGGCATTCCTTGTATCGTCAGTCCTGCTTGCATATTGGTGTTCTAAAATACGTGTTTGGAGGTCTCTTGATGTTTCGCCCACATATAATTTGTTGCAGTCATTACAAGGGATTATGTATACCCCTGCAGAGGATGGAGGCTTGTCCTGTCTACTACTGGTGATGTCCTTGATGGTCGTGGTTGTGGAGGTAGATACTTGGAATGGTGTTTTGGCAAAGATGTTGGAAACATGTTTGGCAATGGAGTTGGTTGGGAGGACTATGTATCTCTTCTCGGCAGTGTCTTCTCTGGGTGTGTTGAAGATGTTTAATGCCCGCCGTCTGCAGTCTCTGATGAAGTGACGAGGATAGTGGAGTTTAGAAAATACTTGTTCAATTATAGTGCATTCTTCCTCAAGGAAGTAGTTCAGGATTGTTTTTTGAAGCAGTTTGTGACAGAACCTACAAGGGGAAATAGCCTGCTTGACTTAGTTCTGGCAAACAATGAATCCCTTGTTAATAATTTAGAAGTTTCAGAGGAACTGGGTGCTAGCGACCAAAAATCAATTACATTTAGATTTGAATGGAAGTGTGATAGTAGGGATAACTCAGTAACAGTCCCAGATTTTCGCTTAGCAGATTACGATGGGCTTAGAGAACACTTATCATCTGTTGACTGGGGTAACGAAGAGAGCTATCAATATGACAGTTTTCTGAACACAATACATGCTGCTCAAAGAACGTTTATCCCTTATAAGGAAATTAGATCAAATAGAAATGACCCAAAATGGATGAATAATAGGCTGAAATATCTACTAGGGCATAAGAAAGGAATTTATAGGCGTATCAAAAGAGGCGAGGGTCATCTTATGAATCAGTATATTGACATTAAGAGGGACATTAAAAAGGGGATAAGAAAAGCTAAAAGGGACTATGAAATTAAAGTTGCTAGGGATTCTAAAACTAACCCAAAAAGTTTTTTCCAGGTATATAGAACAAAAGTCAGAGATAAGATAGGTCCCCTTAAAAATAACTATGGGCATCTTACTGACAAAGAGAATGAAATGTGCTCGATTTTTAATAATTATTTTCTCTCGGTTTTTACACAGGAAGACACTAATAATATTCCGGTAATTAATTTTTATAGTGGATCAGAAGAAGATAAATTATGTAACATCACAGTCACTAGTGAAATGGTTGTGAAGCAGAAGAAGAAGTCGACAACACTCTTCCTTTCCTTGATGTTCTGCTCTGCAAAGCTGACCACGAACTTCGTTTTAAAGTCTATCGAAAACCCACCAACCAAAACGATCTTCTCCACTTCTACTCTCACCACGACACCAAAACCAAACGTGGTGTAATTATAGGCTTCTTCCTACGTGCACTCAGAATCTGCAGCAATGAGTTCCTTGAGGAAGAATGCACTATAATTGAACAAGTATTTTCTAAACTCCACTATCCTAGTCAATTCATCAGAGACTGCAGACGGCGGGCATTAAACATCTTCAACACACCCAGAGAAGACACTGCCGAGAAGAGATACATAGTCCTCCCAACCAACTCCATTGCCAAACATGTTTCCAACATCTTTGCCAAAACATCATTCCAAGTATCTACCTCCACAACCACGACCATCAAGGACATCACCAGTAGTAGACAGGACAAGCCTCCATCCTCTGCAGGGGTATACATAATCCCTTGCAATGACTGCAACAAATTATATGTGGGCGAAACATCAAGAGACCTCCAAACACGTATTTTAGAACACCAATATGCAAGCAGGACTGACGATACAAGGAATGCCTGTGTACAACATCGCAATTCACACAACCATTTAATTAACTACAGAAACTCAAGACTTATAGCCACAGAAGACAACACTCAATACAGAAGAATCCTGGAATCATCGCTCATCTCTACAACCAACAATTTCAACCAGAACTATGGCTTCTATAACATAGCTGAACCACTCGCCAAGAAACTTCTTCATCGCTATCCCACATAAGAACATAGAACACTGCAGAAGGTCTACTCACAACTTGTCCAATACCCCTGCCAAGCTACCCAAGACTCTATAACCCCACCCGGTAGATCATCAGATGCAGCATTCTCCACCTGACCTCAACATTCTGAACATGACTATAAATACTCTGGTACCTTCCAACCCCAGGTAGATCCGTGTGTGACTTGAAAAAGCCCACTGTGTGGGTGAAACGTTGTCAAAAAAGGATCACATTATACTGCATTTGTGTTTATATTTCCAGTGCCTTAGTGTGCGCAACAAGGCCAACAGATTACTTGGATTTATCTCAAGAAGTATAAGTAACAGAAGTCCAAAAGTTATTTTACAGCTCTATACATCACTAGTGAGGCCTCATTTAGATTATGCTGCTCAGTTTTGGTCCCCTTACTACAGGATAGATATAGACTTATTAGAGAACATACATAGAAGAATGACTAAAATGATTTACTGTGTAAGGAACCTCCCGTATGCAGATAGACTTAAAGCCTTAAATCTCCACTCTCTGGAGAGGCGTAGAATGAGGGGAGATATCACTGAAATGTATAAGTGGATGACGGGCATGGTTTAGAAAGACACGTAAGCAAACACTATGACATATTTATTAGAAAACGTTTCGGTCTCAGGACCGAAACGTTTTCTAATAAATATGTCATAGTGTTTGCTTACGTTGCAGCAGCCGTGAAGAAGGTCTTGTAGATGTCCTCTGAACCAAGATTCCATGATGTTGCAGTGTCTGACAAGTTGTATTGATAAAGCCACTGGATGGCGAAACGTCTACAATAAAGATATCCAGATGTTGCACATGTGTCTTAACTTTCATATTGTCGGTATTTTATACCTTTCTCGCACAACTTGTCAGACACTGCAACATCATGGAATCTTGGTTCAGAGGACATCTACAAGACCTTCACGGCTGCTGCAACTAACCCATCTCTTTGGGAAGGACCTACTTCCACTGGGGAATCCCGCCTACCAGTGACTATGCCCTCGTCTGCTCCCCGTCCCTATCCACTGACGCCTATATAACCGCCAGTCTTCTTGCCTTTGCTCCAGATTCTCCTCCACCACGATGCTGTGAACACTAACTCCAAGGCCGAGGGACAGATTACCTCATCTTTTGTATATAGTTCTACTGTCTTCCTATTATGTCCTAGAATCTGTATTGATAAAGCCACTGGATGGCGAAACGTCTACAATAAAGATATCCAGATGTTGCACATGTGTCTTAACTTTCATATTGTCGGTATTTAATACCTTTCTTGCACAGGTTTACAGCAGTTTAGAGTTAAACTGGAGAGCACTCTCAAAACTTTAAGTAATAAATATAATCTGAAGGAATCAGTCTGGTTATTGAGTGCCATGGTACAGAATAAATTAAGCTATAAAACACTTGAATGGATCTCTCCCAAATATCACAAGGGTTATTTTGGTCTGGAGAAAATAAGACAAGGTCTACAAGAATTAATTGTGCAGTTGCAGACCAGCCAACTAACTCATTTTAAAGATGCAACACATAATAACTCTGAGGTATCTGTCAAGTTTCACAAAGTGAAAAATGATCCCAATGGTAATAATCAAAATTCATTTCCTAAAAATAGTTGCATAAGTACATATCAAGTAGCAGAAATCAGAAATAATGATTCTCCACAAGGTAAGAAGAATAAGTACCCTCCTAAGAGTAGCCCAGTTAATAAAAAAACAGTCAGAGAAAAGAGAGATTGTCTTTTCAGCAAGGGTACTCATTTTTCTAAGAATTGCAATGCATACAATTCATGGAATGATAAAGTTGAAAGATTGGAGGAACTTGACAGATGTATCAGGTGTTTGGGTAATCACAATTTAAAGGATTGTCATGCAAAATTAAACAACTGTTATCAGTGTCACAAAGGAAGACACCATATAGTCATGTGTAAAGGTCTATATGATAATGTTGATAATAATGATAATGTTGACAATCCTGACACAACAGTAGCTAATGTAAAAATTGCTGCTAATGTTAATAATGATGGTTTTGCTGAAGTAGCCTTACCTGTGTTACAGGTAAAAATTGATGATAAAAGGCATAAATCAAATAATGTAAATGCATTATTGGACCAGGGATTCCAGCGTACTTTCATAAAACGTAAATGTCTTGATGGTATGAAAGTACAGATGGGAGATCCCACAACTTTAAAATTATCTGGTTTTCTCTCGGATAAAAGGTCTCAATTGTATGACACTGTTTATGTAACTGTCAGGTTGGGCAATGAGAAAAACGTGTTAATGCAGTAATTGAAGATAGACTTCCAGAGAAAATATCTACAGTAGGACTTGGTAAAGCTACAGAAAGACTTTCACATTATGTAAATTTAGCACCTTCTGGTGTAAGTGATGATTCTGTAGGCCCAATAAATATTTTGATAGGTAGTGACTATTATGCCTCCTTTGTAAAGGGTATGGTAAATAAATATTGTGTCACCGTTTTAAAGACTGCAGGAGGCCATGTAATGTATGGTAGGATTCCTCGTAATAATAATTCATGACTAGAGGAAACTACAAATACCGTAACTGTGTGTCTTACTCATGAAATTGTGCCCCAGTATAATTCTTCCATAGAGGATGGTGTTGAGCCAGTGCATAAATTGTGGAAATTAGACAGCATTGAAATAAATGTTAACGAAGAAAGTCCAGACGATTCTTTTACTCAGGAGCAATACTTGAGAGATGTAAAATTTGAATCTGGACAATACTGGGTACGACTTCCGTGGAGACTGAACCATCCAGAATTGCCCACTAATTACAGAATGGCATATGGACAATTGAAGGCTCAGCTCCGCGAACTGAGTAAGACACCAGAATTGTTAACTGCCTATAATATAATTGCAGAGCAGTTAATTAATAAATTAATAGAAGAGGTACCTCCTGAGCAAGCCAAAATTTATGGTCACTATTTGCCACATCACAGAGTTAAGAAGGATTCTAAGACCACTCCTCTGAGAATTGTGTTTAATTGTAGTGCCAGGAGTAACCTAGTTTAAATGACTGTTTGATGACAGGTCCGTCGTTGACGGAAAATTTAGGAGATATCTTATTAAATTTCGGAGTGAAGGATTATGTCTTTACGGCTGACGTAAGTAAAGCTTTCCTAAGAGTGGGTTTACAAGAGGCTGACCGGGATTGTACCCGCTTCTTATGGCCTGAGAATCCTAGTGACCCACTTAGCCCACTGAAAACCTTTCACTTTAGGAGCGTATTATTTGGTGCTACATCCAGTCCGTTCCTACTTCAAGCGACGATAAATGCACACCTTAAACGTATGGAAAGTCCATTGAGTAAAGTTATGAGCAAACAATTTTATGTGGACAATATCCTGGGTGTGACGTCAACTGAAGAGGAACTGTTAATGACTTATGGAGTGGCTAATAAAATAATGCAAAGTGCAAATATTCCCCTGAGAGAATGGAATAGTAATTTGTCCAAATTAAAGGACAAAATAAGTAAAGATTACCCTGGAGATGAAGTGCCAAAATGTAGTAATGTATTGGGATTAACTTGGGATACTCGGAGAGATTTGTTAATGATAAAACCTAATAATTACAGTATGCCCAATAAACTAACTAAGAGAGTTTTGCTTGCTGAAGTTTACAAATGTTTTGATCCACTAGGTTTAGTGTCACCCCTTACTATAAGAGGGAAATTATTAATTCAGGAAGCATGGAAACTTAAATGTGCTTGGGATGAAATTCTACCTGAGGAATTCATTAACAGGTGGGATGAATTAATTGGTGATTATGAAAAAAATTCCAATGTTGGAGTTCCCACGTCAGGTGGCCAATCCAAATGGGAAAAATGTACTCCACATTTTTTGTGATGCTTCAAAATTGGCATATGGAGCAGCTGCTTACCTTCAATATAATAGTGTTATTTCTCTTGTTATGTCTAAGGCTAAAGTGTCTCCAATTAAATCACGTACATTACCTCAGTTGGAATTAACAGCCATTTACGTAGGTGTCAAATTAGCTAATTATATAAGAAATAAGTTGCAGGAGATAAATATTAGCGACACTGTAATTTGGTCTGATAATGAGGTATCCTTACAATGGATTCGTAATGGAAATAATAAAATTGTGTACGTACAAAACAGAGTCGCTGAAATTAATCAGATGCAAGAAAAGTATAATAGTTTGGGTCAGCATATGTTAACATTTAATCATATACCTGGTGAGAAGAATCCAACTGATTTCTTGTCTCGAGGTTTACCTTATGCTAAATTTGTAAATGCTGTATCATGGTTTAAAGGACCGAGCTGGTTGGTAAACAAAGCTAATTGGCCTGTACAAAAGGCGTATATTGCTCCTGTTGAAATTACTGTGACCACCACTCCAATAGTTTGTCCTTCTTTAGCCATTGATATAAATAGGTATTCTTCTTTACCCAAACTAATCAATGTAACTAAGTTGGTGTTTAAATTTCTAAACAAGATGAATATTTCATTTAAGTTTTCACATCCTCTTGAATATTGGATAAAGAGGGTACAGGAGGAAATCTATGGAAATGAGATTAAATTGATGATGGAAAGAAAAATTGTGAAAGGTTCTATAATAGAGAAATTGGGGCTGTATTTAGAGAACAGTGTAATTAGGTGCAGAGGTAGGTTACAAAATGCTGAATTGGGTGATTATGCTAAACACCCTATCTTACTGCCCAAAACTCATCATCTAACAAATTTAATTGTGCTAAATACCCATAAAAATGTAATGCATTGTGTGGTAAAAGATACCTTATATTGTATTAGGGAAACTTTCTGGATTCCACAAGGACGGCAAAGTGTAAAAAGGGTGATTAAATCTTGTGTAATATGTCGCCGTGTGGATGTCAGATCCTATATGTACCCAGGTCCTCCACCATCGCCAAATGAGCAAATTGAGTCGTTTAGCAACGAACTCCGCCCGGCCACAAAGTGGAAAATACTGTATATATTTTCCAGAAATACAGTAGTTATATGTAAATAGATGGCCATTCTGTATTTAATAAAATTTATGTTATCGAAAACGGGAAGCTGCACCTGCGCAGGACTCTCGCCATTGCTGTTTGAACTGGTCTACAGAAAGTTAGTGAAATCGGAAGATTTCACTAACTCAAATAGGAGCCGAAATTGTTGGATGTGTATTCCTGCATAATTTGAGTATCAGGCGACAGGACAGGACAACTCTTGGAACCTCAGATAAACTGTCTAATTTATGTTTAAATTCTGGCCAGTAAATTTTTCATAAATGTAGTCAAAAGGGGGGGTTCTGTACATGACACATTAATCTCCCATCAAATTGGTGAGTGTTATGATTAAGATATATTCTCCTTCTGTTATATAAATATATATATATATATATATATATATATATATATATATATATATATATAACATTATATATATATATATATATATATATATATATATATATATATATATATATATATATATATAATTTATTAATTTTAATATACAGTCCACAAATTTATATATTTACCAGAATTCCTGGTGATGTATATTTCATTTGTAATTAATAGGTCTAGAGCAACTTGTGGATATGACAGTGGTAGGTATCGAAGGGGGACATTTTTTGTGACCTAGGTGTCCCAAATTCCTACTTGTCTATGTAACTCTGATAAATAATAATTATCTTTGTTATCATTTACTGTTATGTACATACTGAGTTACATACAGATAAATGCAATTTTCCACATAATGTATATTACCTTTTCATATAATTTTGTATTGCTTATATTTGCGATAATAGCTAAATCGTAAATATATTGCTTTATATTATTATTTGACTTAGTTACGTTGTTAGGTAGTATGTAACCTTCATATATTATTATGTGCTCATAGTTCAAGTCTTGATTGTCTAACCACTGTAATTATCGCTGGTGGCTCGTTACTCTGCCGGCTTCTCTGTTGCTGGGCAGCAACTGTCCACAGAGCTATCACGTGATCGAGGGGGGGTGATCACACCTCGCCTAAAGTATTCAGTCTGGTCTAGACTCGCTTGGTGGTTGGACGTATTCTAGACAAGACGAGCCTAAATCTCCCTTATTGGCCCTTGTTGGAAGATCGTCTCTGTCTCATTATTGTTGTAGGTTCTGTGGGACTCTGTTCACAGAATATCGTATAGACTTAGTGATTTTCGACGTTGTACTGAGGTTGTGTGTCGCATAGACACTCTGAGCAACTCAGGTCCTGAGCTGTAGCTTCTGACCTAATTTGTACTGGTATCTGTGTTCTGTCACAGTCGGGGATTTTCTTATGCTGAACTTAGATTCAGTAATATTGGAGTTTTGTGACTTTTGTGGAGGATCTGCAGATGGTCCCTACTTAGTGTCGTTATATTATCTCCTTGTTCCTGATTCTGTGTCACTTTTTCTTGTTATATTGCTATTGGGCTTAGCATTTTTTTTATTGTTCAAGCAGACTGTTCTGATTGCCAGTTGGTCAAGAAGTTAGCTTATTTGAGGACTTTGTCAGTCACTTGTTTAAGTCTAGTCGAATCGTGAGACATAGCGAACTACTTAGAGCACTTACACACATACACACAAACTTATTTGTATATTGTATTATTAAATGTTAATGTACCAGACGGTACTTAAGACTTATAAATACCATATGTGCCTTCAGCACAATACTACTGTACACGAGAGAAGTGATTATTATTATTTTGATTATTATTAATTTAATTTACTTTGATCTTATACCTCTAGACGTTATTAATAAATTTATTAAATTTTAATTTCTCTAGTTAGTAGCCTACCAGTTGTAATACTGAAGCACTAATAATTCTTATTGAATTCTAATGGATAAATGGACCAGGATACTGAATACTTGTTACGAAAACCCAGTAACAGGCGGTCCTTTCTAGTATTCGCTGGAGATCTCTAAGCTTTTTAGAAATCGAGTTTTTTGTAACATATAATCAATTTGAATATAAGTCACAAAATATTTTTATAAAGTATACCAAGTTATAAATTACACAAACATGAATTACCACCAAAGTGAATCGAACAGTCAAAGAGTAAAACCAAATTGAAAACGTAAATAGAAGCTGTCATGAACAACAATACAGAGACTCCTCCTGTGGGAGGTATGGCGGAGTACGAGGTGTTGTAGGGAGGCTATGAGCCACTATGGTCCAGAGTGACGGAAATAATATAGCCACTGGAATAGAAGCGAAGACTGAAGATGGCGATTCGGGCAAGTTCTTACGGAAGACTGAGATCGTGAAACCCGTGAAAGAATAGGCATGAATCCAAATGAGCAACACGTCACCACACAGGTCAGCGAAATAGTATACTGGCATTGACCTGAGTAAACTGTAATGAGACAGTAAACCAAGATGACTGGAGATGTTGGAGATATAAGGCTATGAGACCAGAATGGTAGAGTCACACATACGTAGCGTTGATTTCCAAAGTTTAGACAAAGTCCAAGTAGCCGGTCAAATCCCCGGAGGTTCCGCTGGCCCGCTCAAGGAAGTGTAGGGAAAGACAGGGGTCTAAAAAGCACATACAACACTTACTGTCACAACGAGTGATTCACTTGCTGAAACCTGTGGAAACAGAAGTCCCAGTGAAGTCCCAGTGTAGTAATATTACGAGTTCTAGGGGAACTAGTAATAATAAGAACGAGATAGATATTGAAAAGCCAGGGACCTTGGGTGATAAGGACAGTAATAGGTTTAGTAGAAAAATAGAAATGAGCAGGAAGGGTAAAGAGAAAGGAGAGTCTTTCAATGTTTATTATGCTAATTGCCGTAGTGCTAGGAATAAGATGGACGAGTTGAGATTAGTTGCTAGTGTAGGTAACATTGATGTATTTGCCTTAACTGAGACGTGGTTTAATTCAAAAAGTCGGGACATGCCTGCGGAATGTCATATTCAGGGTTTTAAATTGTTCCAAGAAGATAGAAGTATTGGGAGGGGGGGTGGGGTGGCATTGTATGTCCGAGATCGCTTGAACTGTTGCATAAAAACGGGTATTAAGTCTGAAGTAACACATACAGAGTCTGTTTGGATAGAATTTTCAGAGGGGCATGAAAAACTGATTTTAGGAGTGATATACCGTCCCCCAAACTTAGATAGGGACCAAGGGAAACTACTATGGGAGGAAATTGTTAAGGCCACAAGGCACGATAATGTAGTAATTCTAGGAGACTTTAACTTTAGTCATGTTGATTGGAATTTCTTGACTGGGAATTTAGAATCATACGACTTCTTAGAAGTATTTCAGGATTGTTTTTTGAAGCAGTTTGTGACAGAACCTACAAGGGGAAATAACCTGCTTGACTTAGTTATGGCAAACAATGAATCCCTTGTTAATAATTTAGAAATTTCAGAGGAACTGGGTGCTAGCGACCACAAATCAATTACATTTAGCATTGAATGGAAGTACGTTAGTAGCGATAACTCAGTAACAGTCCCAGATTTTCGCTTAGCAGATTACGATGGGCTTAGAGAACACTTATCATCTGTTGACTGGGGTAACGAAGAGAGCTATCAATATGACAGTTTTCTGAACACTATACATGCTGCTCAAAGAGCGTTTATCCCATATAAAGAAATTAGATCAAATAGAAATGACCCAAAATGGATGAATAATAGGCTCAAATATCTACTAGGGCAAAAGAAAGGAATTTATAGGCGTATCAAAAGAGGTGAGGGTCATCTTATGAATCAGTATATTGACATTAAGAGGGACATTAAAAAGGGGATAAGAAAAGCTAAAAGGGACTATGAAATTAAAGTTGCTAGGGATTCTAAAACTAACCCAAAAAGTTTTTTCCAGGTCTATAGAACAAAAGTTAGAGATAAGATAGGTCCCCTTAAAAATAACTATGGGCACCTTACTGACAAAGAGAATGAAATGTGCTTGATTTTAAATAATTATTTTCTCTCAGTTTTTACACAGGAAGACACTAACAATATTCCAGTAATTAATTTTTACAGTGGGCTAGAAGAAGATAAATTATGTAACATCACAGTCACTAGTGAGATGGTTGTGAGGCAGATAGACAGACTGAAGCAAAATAAGTCGCCAGGTCCTGATGAGGTTTTTTCAAGGGTTCTTAAGGAATGCAAAATGGAACTCTGTGAACCATTAACTAATATTTTTAATTTATCTCTTCAAACAGGTGTAGTGTCTGATATGTGGAAGATGGCTAATGTAACTCCTATTTTTAAAACAGGGGACAAGTCGTTACCGTCAAATTACCGCCCAATAAGCCTGACCTCAATTGTAGGCAAATTACTAGAGTCAATTATAGCTGAGATTATAAGAAGCCATCTCGATAAGCATAGCTTGATTAATGATACTCAGCATGGATTCACAAGAGGCCGGTCTTGTCTAACTAATTTATTAACTTTCTTCAGTAAAGCTTTTGAGGCTGTTGACCACAATAAAGAATTTGATATTATTTACTTAGATTTTAGTAAGGCTTTTGATAGAGTTCCGCACCATAGACTGTTAAAGAAAGTGGCAGCTCATGGCATTGGGGGAAAAGTGCTCTCGTGGATCGAGTCATGGCTCACTGACAGGAAGCAGAGAGTGTCCATAAATGGGGTTAAATCCGAGTGGGGATCTGTAACAAGTGGCGTTCCACAGGGATCAGTCTTGGGCCCGTTGTTGTTTATAATATATATCAATGATCTTGATGAGGGAATTACTAGTGATATGAGCAAATTCGCCGATGACACAAAGATAGGTAGGATAATTGATTCAAACGTAGATGTTAGGGAACTTCAGGAGGATTTAAACAAACTCTATTCTTGGTCAGAAAAGTGGCAGATGCAGTTCAATGTAGATAAATGCAAGGTTCTGAGGCTTGGGAGTGCCCATAACACTAGTACTTATAAATTAAATGATGTAGAACTTAGCCATACAGATTGCGAAAAGGACTTGGGGGTTATGGTGAGCAGCAACCTTAAACCAAGACAGCAATGCCTAAGCGTACGTAATAAGGCAAATAGATTACTGGGATTTATATCAAGAAGTGTAAGCAACAGAAGTCCAGAGGTCATACTGCAGCTTTATACATCATTAGTAAGGCCTCACCTAGATTATGCAGCTCAGTTCTGGTCTCCGTATTACAAAATGGACATAAATTCGTTAGAAAACATTCAGCGTAGGATGACTAAATTAATACATAGCATCAGAAATCTTCCTTATGAAGAAAGATTGAAGACTCTTAAGTTACATTCACTTGTTAGACGAAGAATGAGGGGAGACCTGATCGAAGTGTATAAGTGGAAGATAGGTATAAATAAAGGGGATATTAATAAGGTCTTGAGGATGTCTCTCCAAGAGAGAACGCGCAGTAATGGATTTAAATTAGGTAAGTTTAGATTTAGAAAGGACATAGGAAAGTATTGGTTTGGAAATAGGGTAGTTGATGAGTGGAACAGTCTACCTAGTTGGGTTATTGAGGCTGGGACTTTGGGTAGTTTCAAATCTAGGTTGGATAAGTACATGAGTGGGAGGGGTTGGATTTGAGTGGGACTTTCACATCAGAGCTTATTTCTTGGGTGGCATTGAAAATTGGGTTGGGCAAATGTTTTGTTAGTGGGATGAATTGTAAAGGACCTGCCTAGTATGGGCCAGCAGGCCTCCTGCAGTGTTCCTCCTTTTCTTATGTTCTTATGTTCTTAGAAAAGAGAAAATAAAATATAACTTTATATAAACAACAATCAAAGCAAGAACAAGATGCAAGAAAAACAAAGACACACACAGGATTGAATACTCACGATAGACAGAGCTGGGCAGTCAAGTGACTCTTAGATTCGTATCTCAGCAAATCATCTACTAACCCAGAGTGCAGTGTGAAGAGAGGCTGGTAGATGGCGCTGGAGTCTGCATTCCTCTGAAACAAGTGTTGCAACATTTTAATAGCCACAACAACAGTTCAACTCATAAAATTATGCACCTACAAGAGAACACTTCCCTCACACTACTCATCATTTAAAAAATATGTTTATTATTTTATACTCTACCGACGGGTTTGTGGTCACAATAACTCCATAATTTACATATGATATCACTATCTATTGAATTAATCGATTTGACGACAAATTACTGGTGGTGTATTTATTATTTATTGCACAATTTGCTAATTATTGATGACATATTTTACGTGGATAGCGATTTCCGCCTTACGCTTCACAAGGCTGAGTCCACACTCATGCGATCATTTTTGATCATTTTATATTCTAACATGCTGCACGCTACTATACATATGCAATACAGCACAAGGAGATACATGGAATAAACTGAGAGCTGAGTACATGGATGTCCACACCGAGGCACTCTGCTGAGGACTATCTACTTTTTTCTAGCTTAAGAAGAGTCGTGTATTACCTTGGTCCACCGTCAACTCCCAGCCACTTTCAGCGTGAAAACAAAAGGGAGGGGTATAAACCTTTATATACTGGGAAACTGGCTTGAAAGCTACGGGAGTGATGGAACTGAATTAAAGACGTGGGTTACACCTACCTCAGCTAAATTAATAATGCTTCTAATCGTGTTACTCCACCGTCACAAACACACGCACACATACATACATACACAGCCGTGTTCCAGATCTACTTCTGGTAATCACCAGTTCACTATCACCATCTGGCCATTCTAGTGGAGCTGCTGAACAACATGAGATATTCATTGACTTCAGATTGCCTCAATTATTGAACGTATATACTAGTCAACATGGATTTAGTGTGTGTCGAGCCAGCATCTCGTTCCAGTCCTCCCACACCACACCCTTAACCTTACTGATCACTTTAAGTAATTTTCACATTATCTGATATTTAAAACAATTTAGGCTCACCTAGCAAATTGAGTGATATATTTCTATAAGCATTTACGTCAGGAAGATTATGGTAACACCTGACACTATGGCACTTACAAAGTGCATGTCCAACAAATTCTTGAATGACTGTATTGCTTTCTCACTTGCGACATGAACGGGTAGTTATGCCATTCTACTACATTTCTCTTTGCAAGAAACCCATTGCATTCGTTGATGGTGACATCTTCTGCCAGTTTCATTCCATTGCATCAATGAACTCGTGCATCACTTCAATTAATTCTCTGTGTTTTAGTGTATCACATCAATAAAAAAGGTTGAGTGATATCAGTCTTTCTTTGTACGTTGAAGACTGAGACACTTATGCAACATATGTCAATCTTTATCAATGGAAAGTTTAGCCTCAAAATATATATATATATATATATATATATATATATATATATATATATATATATATATATATATATATATATATATGCAAGGAATTCGCAAGAGCAGGAGAAATATACACAAACACTGATCTCTGGCTGAAGGAGACTCGAACCTACGAACTTTGGAACAAGGTACGCAGTGCCTTACCATTCTCACCACACTGGACCAATACCTTGGCTGTAAGCCCCCTGAAAGCTGGCTGTCTTGGATCAAACGTCTAGCGCAAGCTGGACGCCAAGGTATTGGTCCAGTGTGGTGAGAATGGTAAGGTGTCTCCTTCAGCCAGAGATCAGTGATTGTTATATATATATATATATATATATATATATATATACACTGATCTCTGGCTGAAGGAGACTCGAACCTACGAACAAGGTCCGCAGTGCTTTACCAATCTACCCACACTGGACCTTGGAGTCCAGCTTGCGCTAGACTTTGATCCAAAGCAGCCAGCTTTCAGGGTGAAGGCTTACAGCTTTTCATCTCATCCCCTGCATGCATCAGCCTTACTAGAGATATTAACAATGCAAGGAATTCGCAAGAGCAGGCGAAATATACACAAACATTGATCTGTGGCTGAAGGAGACTCGAACCTACGAACAATGTACGCAGTGCTTTACCAATCTACCCACACTGGACCAATGTCTTGGAGTCATATTCATATATATATATATATATATATATATATATATATATATATATATATATATATATATATATATATATATATATATATATATATATATATATATATATATATATATATATATATATATATATATATATATATATATATATATATATATATATATATATATATATATATATATATATATATATATATATATATATATATATATATATATATATATATATATAGTAGGTTGGTAGACAGCCACCACCCAGGGAGGTACTCTCGTCCTGCCAAGTGAGTGTAAAACGAAAGCCTGTAATTGTTTTACATGATGGTAGGATTGCTGGTGTCTCTTGTCTGTCCCATAAATATGCAAGATTACAGGTACGTCTTGCTACTTCTACTTACACTTAGGTCACACTACACATACATGTACATGATTATTTATACACATTCATCTGAGTTTTCTTTGATTTTATATTAATAGTTCTTGGTCTTATTTTTCCTTTTATATCCATGGGGAAGTGGAATAAGAATCTTTCCTCCGTAAGCCATGCGTGTTGTAAATGTCAACTAAAATGCCGGGAACAATGGGCTAGTAACCCCTTTTCCTGTAATAATTACCAAAAAGAATAAGAAGGAAATTGTCAAAGTGGGAAGTCTGAATGTGCGTGGATGTTGTGCAAATGATAAAAAGGAGATGATTGTCGATGTTATGAATGAGAAGAAGCTGGATGTCCTGGCTTTAAGTGAAACAAACTGAAGGGGGTGGGAGAGTTTCAGTGAAGAGGAATAAATGGGATTAGGTCAGGGGTTTCAAATAGAGTTAGAGCTAAAGAAGGAGTAGAAATAATTTTGAGGGATAATTTATGGCAGGAAAAGAGGGACTATAAATGTATTAATTCAAGTATTATGTGGAGTAAAGTAAAGGTTGGATATGAAAAGTGGGTTATAGTAAGCGTTTATGCACCTGGGGAAGAGAGAAGTATAGAGGAGAGAGAGAGATTTTGGGAAATGTTGAGTGAATGCGTGGGGAGTTTTGAACCAAGTGTGAGAGTAATGGTGGTTGGGGATCTTAATGCTAAAGTGGGCAAAAATGTTGTGGAGGAAGTAGTAGGTAACTTTGGGGTGCCAGGGGTAAATATAAATGGAGAGCCTTTAATTGAGCTATGTGTAGAAAGAGGTTTGGTAATAAGTAATACATATTTTATGAAAAACAGGATAAATAAATATACAAGGTATGATATAGCACGTAATGAAAGTAGTTTGTTAGATTATGTATTGGTGGAAAAAAGGTTGATGGGTAGGCTCCAGGATGTACACGTTTATAGAGGGGCAACTGATATATCAGATCATTATTTAGTTGTAGCTACAGTTAGAGAAAGAGGTAGATGGGAAAACAGGAAAATGGGAACAACAAGCAAGAGGGAGGTGAAAGTGTATAAACTAAGGAAGGAGGAAGTTTGGGTGAGATATAAGCAACTATTGGCAGAAAGGTGGGCTGGTGCAAGTATGAGTAGTGGGGGGGAGTGGGTTGAAGAGGGTTGGAATAGTTTTAAAAATGCAGTATTAGACGGTGGGGCAGAAGTTTGTGGTTATATGAATTTGGGTGCAGTAGGAAACAGGAGTGATTGGTGAAAATGATGAAGTAAAGGGTGTGACAAAAGAGAAGAAGTTAGCTTATGAGAGGTTTTTACAAAGCAGAAGTGTTATAAGAAGAATAGAGTATATGGAGAGTAAAAGAAAGGTGAAGAGAGTGGTGAGAGAGTGCAAAAGGAGAGCAGATGATAGAGTGAGAGAGGCACTGTCAAGGAAATTTAATGAAAATAAGAAAAAAATTAGGAGTGAGTTAAACAAGTTAAGAAATCCTAGAGAACGAACGGATTTGTCAGTTAAAAACAGAGTAGTGGAGTTAGTAGATGGGAAGATGGAGGTTTTGGGTAGATCGTGAGAATATTTTGAGGAACTTTTAAATGTTGATGACGAAAGTGAAGCGGTAATTTCATGCACTGGCCAGGGAGGTATACCATCTTTCAGGAGTGAAGAACAGGATGTGAGTGTGGGGAAGGTGCGTGAGGCATTACGTAGAATGAAAGGGGTAAAGCAGCTGGAACTGACTATATCGTGACAGAAATGTTAAAAGCAGGGGGGATATAGTGTTGAAGTTGTTGGTATTTTTGTTTAATAAATGAATGAAAGAGTGGAAGGTATGTAGGGTTTGGCAGAGAGCATGTATAGTCCCTTTATATAAAGGGAAGGGGGACAAAAGAGACTGTAAAAATTATAGAGGAATAAGTTTACTGAGTATATCAGGAAAAGTGTAAGGTAGGGTTAAAATTTAAAGAATTAGAGGTAAGACAGAATGTAGGATTGCGGATGAGCAAGGAGGTTTCAGAGTGGGTAGGGATGTGTAGATCAAGTGTTTACATTGAAACATGTATGTGAACAGTATTTAGATAAAGGTAGGGAATTTTTTATTGCATTTATGGATTGAGAAAAGGCATATGATAGAGTGGATAGGGGAGCAATGAGGCAGATGTTGCAAGTATGTGGAATAGGTGGTAAGTTACTAAATGCTGTAAAGAGTTTTTATGAGGATAGTGAGGCTCAGGTTAGGGTGTGTAGAAGAGTGGGAGATTACTTCCCAGTAAAAGTAAGTCTTAGACAGGGATGTGTAATGTCACCATGGTTGTTTAATATATTTATAGATTACGTTGTAAAAGAAGTAAATGCTAGGGTGTTCAGGAGAGGTGTGGGATTAAATTATGGGGAATCAAATACAAAATGGGAATTGACACAGTTGCTTTTTGCTGATGATGCTGTGCTTATGGGAGATTCTAAAGAAAAAATGCAAAGGTTAGTGGATGAGTTTGGGAGTGTGAGAAAAGGTAGAAAGTTGAAAGTGAACATAGAAAAGAGTAAGGTGATGAAGGTATCAAATGATTTAAATAAAGAAAAATTGGATATTAAATTGGGGAGGAGGAGTATGGAAGAAGTTAATGTTTTCAGATACTTGGGAGTTGACGTGTTGGCGGATGGATTTATGAAGGATGAAGTTAATCATAGAATTGATGAGGTAAAAAAGGTGAGTGGTGCGTTGAGGAATATGTGGAGACAAAAAAAGTCATCTATGGAGGCAAAGAAGGGAATGTTTGAAAGTATAGTAGTACCAACACTCTTACATGGGTGTGAAGCTTGGGTTGTGAATGCAGCAGCGAGGAAGCGGTTGGAGGCAGTGGAGATGTCCAGTCTAAGGACAATGTGTGGTGTAAATATTATGCAGAAAATCCGGAGTGTGAAAATTAGGAGAAGGTGTGGAGTTAATAAAAGTATTAGTCAGAGGGCTGAAGAGGGGTTGTTAAGGTGGTTTGGTAATTTAGAGATAATGGATCAAAGTAGAATTACATGGAGAGCATTTAAATCTGGAGGAGAAGGAAGGCGGGGTAAGGGTCGTCCTCGAAAAGGTTGGAAGGAAGCGGTAAGGGAGGTTTATTGGGCGAGGGGCTTGGACTTCCAGCAGGCGTGCATGAGCGTGTTCGATAGGAGTGAATGGAGACGAATGGTATTTGGGACCTGAAATCTGCTGGAGAGTGAGCAGGGTAATATTTAGTGAAGGGATTCAGGGAAACCGGATATTTTTATATTGCCAGACTTGAGTCCTGGAAATGGGAAGTACAATGCCTGCACTCGAAAGGAGGGGTTCGTGATATTAGCAGTTTGGAGGGACGTGTTGTGTATCTTTATACGTATATACATCTAAACTGTTGTGTTCTGAGCACCTTTGCAAAAAACAGTGATTATATGTGAGTGAGGTGAAAGTGTTGAATGATGATGAAAGCATTCTCTTTTTGGGGACTTTCTTTTTGGGTCACCCTGCCTCGGTGGGAGACGGCCGACTTGTTAAAAAAAATAAATAAATATATATATATATATATATATATATATATATATATATATATATAAACACACACACACAGATATATATATATATATATATATATATATATATATATATATATATATATATATATATATATATATATATATATATATACATACATATATGTCATGCCGAATATGTAAGACTGGTCAATTAGCAAGAACTCATTTAAAATTAAGTCCTTTCTAAAACTTTCTCTTGTACGTTTAAAGATATATTTTTTTCATTAATGTTAATGTAAAAATTTTTAATTTTGCTCCAAAAGAATCTTAGAAAACTTACCTAACCTTATTATAACAAGAACAATTTATTTTTGCCTAACCCAACTAAATATATTTTAGATTTGTTTACAGTAATTTAATACTAAACAAACACAGTGAAATATATTTTTTCGTTAGGTTCAGAATGATTTTGGCGAAATTATTGCATACGCAAATTTTCACTTGTCCTATATGGCAAGATGAGCGTTGCTATTTAAGCCAAGATCGCAAGTTCTGCCTATTCGGAACGACATATATATATATATATATATATATATATATATATATATATATATATATATATATATATATTTCAACAAACCGGCCCTATCCCACCAAGGCAGGGTGGCCCAATAATAAAAACGAAAGTTTCTCTTTTTAAATTTAGTAATTTGTACGGGAGAAGGGGTTACTAGCCCCTTGCTCCCGGTATTTCAGTCGCTTCTTACAACACGCATGGCTTGCGGAGGAAGAATTCTGTTCCACTTTCCCATGGAGATAAGAGGAAATAAACAAGAACAAGAACTAGAAAGAAAATAGAAGAAAACCCAGAGAGGTGTGTGTATATTTGCATTTCCTTGCATGTGTAGTTTGACCTAAGTGTAAGTAGAAGTAGCAAGACTTACCTGAAATCTTGCATGTTTATGAGACAGAAAAAAAGGACACCAGCAATCCTACCATCATGTAAATATATATACTATATATATATATATATATATATATATATATATATATATATATATATATATATATATAGATATATATATATTCATTCACACTTGGCTCGCGTCCTCCTTCGGAGGAGATGGAGGAGATTCATAATCTTTGATATTTTGTACCAATGTATTCATATTTGTGTTTTCTGTCAAAGTATTCTGCCTATTAATAAAATTTCATATAAACTTTAAAATATAGGGGGTGGTAGGAGAAGGAAATATTCAAACAGCTCCGGGGAGAACCTTGAGTTTTCCCTGAGGTACGTTTATTGTCTTCTCAGAGGATGAGGGTCCCCAGTAAAGTTCTAGTGTTGGTACCTCCCTATATAAGTTTATAAGAGCAGATACCACCTCTGGAACTGGATTGGGAACTCATATCCTCAGACAAAGCAATAAACTTACTTCAGGGAAAACTCGAGGTTTTGTATGTGGCATAAATAATAATTAATTATTTTATTTTTGTTTTGTCTTGTCTGATATTCACTAATTTATTACATTTACAAATTTTCACTTTGGTTATATATCAAAATACACTAGTAATATCTCAGCAAATAGTTAGGAATTATAGTGGGTGAGCTTTGATTAATACACTCTTGTCAAGACCGGAGATTCTACACTCCATAATCATTTTTCTCTGGTCCAACTTGGCCAAGATCAAGGGCTTAGGCACGTTTGTCTAAAGCTCTTCTATTCCAAGTTTGTCACATTAAACTTAAGTGACCAATGGAATTGCCCGAAGTTTGGATAATATTGGTCCCATGAGATTTACCGTTCAAACTATTTGGAATTCTTCCTCTGGAAAGTGTGTGGAGATGATCGAGGAAGTTGTAGCGGCTGGGCGCTTGTGGGGATAACAAGAGCTTAAAGAGGCGCAGGCGATCAACTCCAATAACTGGAGGTAAACAATAGTGTGAGCTGACAACTGGAAATAAAAACACTGGCAACAGAGGAAACCTTTTATAACGACCTTTCGTCCAGAGTTGGGCAATGTCAATTACGTTATAACGTCCTGACTTTGGTAAAAAGTCGGATTTGCGATGTTAATTATCTCTGTAAGTGGACATTTTCTTTCACTAGGCCAAATGTCTATCGAGAAGTGCCTTCGACATCTGGTAACTAATACACACACACACACACACACACACACACACACACACACACACACACACATGTTGGATAAGAGCAAGTGCACGTGCTGTTGGAGTGTAAGCAAAGTAACATTTCTGAAGAGATTCAGGAAAGCAGGTTAGTCCTGCACTCTGAATGAGGGGTGAAGATATGTTGAATAGTCATAGCAAAGCGTCCTTTGGAATGAATCTGCTGAGATTTTCTTACTCATTTCTGCATCCTTGCAAGCTCTTGATGATGTGTTGATTGCAACACGATAGGCCTAGAGCTATTATTCAACTCCCCCTGTGGCTGTTTTGCATATATAAATATATATATATATGTACATATATACATATACATATATATATATATATATATATATATATATATATATATATATATATATATATATCTTTCTTTCAACACACCGGCTGTATCCCACCGAGGCAGGGTGGCCCAAAAGGAAAAACGAAAGTTTCTCCTTTTACATTTAGTAATATGTACAGGAGAAGAGGTTACTAGCCCCTTGCTCCCGGCATTTTAGTCGCCTCTTACAACACGCATGGCTTACGGAGGAAGAATTCTGTTCCACTTCCCCATGGAGATAAGAGGAAATAAACAAGAATAAGATGTAGAAAGAAAATAGAAGAAAACCCAGAGGGGTGTGTATATATGTGCTTGTACATGTATGTGTAGTGTGACCTAAGTGTAAGTAGAAGTAGCAAGACGTACCTGAAATCTTGCATGTTCATGAGACAGAAAAAAGGACACCAGCAATCCTACCATCATGTAAAACAATTACAGGCTTTCGTTTTACACTCACTTGGCAGGACGGTAGTACCTCCCTGGGCGGTTGCTGTCTACCAACCTACTACCTATTATATATATATATATTATATATATATATATAGGCAGAACTTGCGATCTTGGCTTAAATAGCAACGCTCATCTTGCCATATAGGACAAGTGAAAATTTGTGTATGCAATAATTTCGCCAAAATCATTCTGAACCTAACGAAAAAAATATATTTCACTGTGTTTGTTTAGTATTAAATTAATGAAAACAAATCTAAAATATATTTAGTTGGGTTAGGCTAAAATAAATTGTTCTTGTTGTAATAAGGTTAGGTAAGTTTTCTAAGATTCCTTTGGTGCAAAATTAAAAATCTATGCATTAACATTAATGAAAAAAATATATCTTTAAACGTATAAGATAAATTTTTAGAAAGGACTTAATTTTAAATAAGTTCTTGCTAATTGACCAGTTTTACATATTCGGCACGACATATACATATATATATATATATATATATATATATATATATATATATATATATATATATATATATATATATATATATATATATATATATATATGTGTGTGTGTGTGTATGTATATACTGTTAGAGTGTTCAGCGGAAGTTTGTGGATGCGGAAGGGAAGAGCGATTGATGGAATGATAATGTAAAGAGAGAAGTAAGGGAGAAAAAGTTAGCATATGGCAGGTTGACTCACGAAATCGTAATGAGACGACTGCAAACAAACCATACCAAGGGCGGGATTTGAACCCGCGGTTCAAATCCCGCCCGTGGTATGCTTTATATGGCAGGTTCTTACTAAGCAGAACTGATGCAAGGATGGAGGAGTATATGAAGAGAAAAAGAGAGGTTAGAGTGGTGAAGCAATGTAATAAAGAGAGCAGATGAGAGAGTGGGTGATATGTTATCAATAAATTTTGTTGAAAACAAGAAAAAGTTAAAGAGTGAAATTAATAAGTTGAGAAAGCGTAGGAAACAAATGGGTTTGATAGTTAAAAATAGGAGACGAGAGTTAGAAGTATCGGGAAGTTTAGGGGATTTTTTGAGAAATTGTTAATTGTTGACGAAGTATGGAAAGCTGTGATTTCGTGGATAGGGCAAGTTGTGAGTGTGAGGGGAGTGCATGAAGCAGTGGGTAGAATGAAAGGGGGTAAAGCAGCTGGGAATAATGGGATAAATATAGAAATGTTAAAGGCAGGTGGTGATATAGTCTTGGAGTGGTTAGTGTTTTAATTTAATAAATATATTAAATAAATATATGGTAGTAGGTTGGTAGACAGCAACCACCCAGGGAGGTACTACCGTTCTACCAAGTGAGTGTAAAACGAAAGCCTGTAATTGTTTTACATGATGGTAATATTGCTGGTGTCTTTTGTCTGTCTCATAAATATGCAAGATTACAGGTATGTCTTGCTACTTCTACTTACACTTAGGTCACACTACACATACATGTACATGTTTATTTATACACACTCATCTGAGTTTTATTTGATTTTATCTTAGTTCTTGTTCTAATTACTTTTCCTTTTATATCCATGGGGAAGTGGAATAAGGATCTTTCCTCCGTAAGCCATGCGTGTTGTAAAAGTCAACTAAAATGCCGGGAACAATGGGCTAGTAACCCCTTTTCCTGTAAAAATTACTAAAAAGAATAAGAAGAAAATTGTCAAAGTGGGAAGTTTGAATGTGCGTGGATGTTGTGCAGATGATAAGAAAGAGATGATTGTGGATGTTATGAATGAGAAGAAGCTGGATGTCCTGGCTTTAAGTGAAACAAAGCTGAAGGGGATGGGAGAGTTTCAATCGAGAGGAATAAATGGGATTAGGTCAGGGGTTTCAAATAAAGTTAGAGCTAAAGAAGGAGTAGCAATAATGTTGAAGGATAAGTTATGGAAGGAAAAGAAGGGCTATAAATGTATTAATTCAAGGATTATGTGGAGTAAAATAAAGGTTGGATGTTAGAAGTGGGTTATAGTAAGGGTTTATGCACCTGGGGAAGAGAGAAGCATAGAGGAGAGAGAGAGATTTTGGGAAATGTTGAGAAATTGCGTGGGGAGTTTTGAACCAAGTGTGAGAGTACTTGTGGTTGGGATTTTAATGCTACAGTGGAAAAAAATGTTGTGGAGGGAGTAGTAGGTAAATTTGGGGTGCCAGGGGTAAATGAAAATGGGGAGCCTTTAATTGAGCTATGTGTAGAAAGAAAAAGAGGATAAATAAATATACAAGGTATGATATAGCACGTAATGAAAGTAGTTTGTTAGATTATGAATTGGTGGATAAAAGGTTGATGGGTAGGCTCCAGGATGTACACGTTTATAGAGGGGTAACTGATATATCGGATCATTATCTAGTTGTAGCTACAGTTAGAATAAGAGGTAGATGGGGTAAGAGGAAAATGGCAACAACAAGTAAGAGAGATGTGAAAGTGTATAAACTAAGGGAGGAGGAAGTTCGGGTGAAATATAAGCAACTATTGACAGAAAGGTGGGCTGGTGCAAGTATGAGTAGTGGGGGGGGGGTTGAAGAGGGTTGGAATAGTTTTAAAAATGAAGTATTAGAAGGTGGGGCAGAAGTTTGTGGTTATAGGAGGGTGGGTGCAGGAGGAAACAGGAGTGATTGGTGGAATGATGAATTAAAGGGAGTGATAAAAGAGAAAAAGTTAGCTTATGAGAGGTATTTACAAAGCAGAAGTGTTATAAGAAGAGCAGAGTATATGGAGAGCAAAAGAAAGGTGAAGAGAGTGGCGAGAGAGTGCAAAAGGAGAGCAGATGATAGAGTGGGAGAGGCACTGTCAAGGAATTTTAATGAAAATAGGAGTGAGTTAAACAAGTTAAGAAAGCTTAGGGAACAAATGGATTTATCAGTTAAAAACAGAGAAGGGGAGTTAGTAGATGGGGAGATGGAGGTTTTGGGTAGATGGCGAGAATATTTTGAGGAACTTTTAAATGTCGACGAAGAAAGGGAGGCGGTAATTTCATGCACTGGACAGGGAGGTATATCATCTTTTAGGAGTGAAGAAGAGCAGGATGTGAGTGTGGGGGAGGTGCGTGAGGCATTACGTAGAATGAAAGGGGGTAAAGCAGCTGGAACTGACGGGATCATGACAGAAATGTTAAAAGCAGGAGGGACATAGTGTTGGAGTGGTTGGTATTTTTGTTTAATAAATGTATGGAAGAGGGGAAGGTACCTAGGGGAAGAGCGTGTATTGTCCCTTTATATAAAGGGAAGGGGGACAAAAGAGATTGTAAAAATTATAGAGGAATAAGATTATTGAGTATACAAGGAAAAGTGTTCGGTAGGGTTATTATTGAAAGAATTAGAGGTAAGACAGAATGTAGAATTGCAGATGAGCAAGGAGGTTTTTGAGTGGGTATGGGATGTGTAGATCAAGCGTTTGCATGGAAGCATATATGTGAGCAGTATTCAGATAAAGGTAGGGAAGTTTTTATTGCATTTATGGATTTAGAAAAGGCATATGATAGTGGATAGGGGAGCAATGTGGCAGATGGTGCAAGTGTATGGAATAGGTGGTAAGTTACTAAATGCTGTAAAGAGTTTTTATGAGGATAGTGAGGCTCAGGGAGACTACTTTCCGGTAAAAGTAGGTCCTAGACAGGAATGTGTAATGTCACCATGGTTGTTTAATATATTTATAGATGGGGTTGTAAAAAAAGTAAATGCTAGGGTGTTCGGGAGAGGGGTGGGATTAAATTATGGGGAATTAAATACAAAATGGGAAGTGACACAGTTACTTTTAGCTGATGATACTGTGCTTATGGGAGATTCTAAAGAAAAATTGCAAAGGTTAGTGGACGAATATGGGAATGTGTGTAAAGGTAGATAGTTGAAAGTGAACATAGAAAAGAGAAAGGTGATGAGAGCATCAAATGATTTAGATAAAGAAAAATTGGATATCAAATTGGGGAGGAGGAGTATGGAAGAAGTGAATGTTTTCAGATATTTGGGAGTTGACGTGTCGGCGGATGGATTTATGAAGGATGAGGTTAATCATAGAATTGATGAGGGAAAAAAGATGAGTGGTGCATTGAGGTATATGTGGAGACAAAAATGTTATCTATGGAGGCAAAGAAGAGAATGTATGAAAGTAAAGTAGTACCAACACTCTTACATGGGTGTGAAGCTTGTGTTGTGAATGCAGCAGCGAGGAAGCGGTTGGAGGCAGTGAAGATGTCCTGTCTTAGGGCAATGTGTGGTGTAAATATTATGCAGAAAATTCGAAGTGTGGAAATTAGGAGAAGGTGTGGAGTTAATAAAAGTATTAGAGGGCTGAAGAAGGTTTGTTGAGGTGGTTTGATCATTTAGAGAGAATGGATCAAAGTAGAATGGCATGGAGACCGTATAAATCTGTAGGGGAAGGAAGGCAGGGTAGGGGTCGTCCCCGAAAAGGTTGGAGGGAGGGGGCAAAGGAGGTGTTGTGGGCGAGGGGTTTGGACTTCCAGCAAGGGTGCGTGAGGGTGTTAGATAGGCGTGAATGGAGACAAATGGTATTTGGGACCTGACGATTTGTTGGAGTGTGAGCAGGGTAATATTTAGTGAAGGGATTCAGGGAAACCGGTTATTTTATATAACCGGACTTAATTCCTGGAAATGGGAAGTACAATGCTTGCACTCTAAAGAAGGGGTTTGGGATACTGGCAGTTTAGAGAGATATATTGTGTATTTTTATACGTATATACTTCTAAACTATTGTATTCTGGGCATCTCTGCAAAAACAGTGATTATGTGTGAGTGAGGTGAAAGTGTTGAATGATTATGAAAGTATTTCCTTTTTGGGGATTTTCTTTCTTTTTGGATCTCCCTGCCTCGGTGGGAGACGGCCGAATTGTTGAAAAAAATATATATGGAACAGGGTAGGGTATCTAGGGATTGGCAGAGAGCATGCATAGTTCTTTTGTATAAAGCTGAAGTGGACGAAAGAGTACATGTAAAAATTATAAGGGAATAAGTCTGTTGAGTATACCTGGTAAAGTGTTTGGTAGAACTATTATTGAAAGAGTTAAGAGTGTAACGGAGAGTAGGACAGCAGTTGAACAAGGAGGCTTTAGGAAGGGTAGGGGATGTATAGACCAAGTGTTTACAGTGAAACATATAGGTGAACAGTATTTAGATAAGAGAAAAGAGGTTTCTGTGATTTTATGGATTTTCAAAAGGCGTATGACAGGGTGGATAGGGGGGCAATGTGGCAGATATTGCAAATGTATGGAATAGGAGGTAGGTTATTGAAAGCAGTGAAGTTTTTACGAGGATAATGAGGCTTAGGTTAGAGTGTGTAGGAGAGACAGATTATTTCACAATAAAAGTAGGCCTTAGACAGGGTTGTGTGATGTCACTATGATTGTTTAATATATTTATAGATAGGGTTGTAAGAAAAGTGAATGCTCGGGTGTTGGCAAGAGGCGTGGAGTTAAAATATAAAGAATCTAACACAAAGTGGGAGTTGTCACAGTTGTTCTTTGCTGATGACACTGTGCTTTTGGGAGATTCTGAAGAGAAGTTGCAGAGGTTGGTGGATGAATTTGGTAGGGTATGTAAAAGAAGGAAATTAAAAGTGAATATAGGAAAGAGTAAGGTGATAAAGATAACAAGAAAATTAAGGAAGATTGGATAACATATTGGATGGAGAACACACAAAATACAAATTACAAATAAGTGAAAGCTTTAAATATATTAAAATTATTTCCAAGATTAAAGGCAGTTCAGATTAAATAATTCAGGTCATAAGCCCCCCAAAAAACACAAGAAAGGAGCAGTGTAGTAGGTTCACCGACCCTCCCCATGAATGCGACTCAAAAATCCTCCCACCCACACACATACATTTGTTAAACATATGTATAAATTTCATGCCAAATTGTTCGTTTTACAAATAACACACTTTGTATTTTTGTAAAAAATATTTATAACTTGGAAATTATATACAATATTCTGTACTATAAAATTGTCAAGTTTGTAGATTCCAGAACTCAGATTTGAAATATGTTGTACATAATATTTAATAAGAGATTATTCCATAATATTTCATTGAACTTTAGACTTTCAGGGAAGTAATTACTTGGTATTAGTCCAGTCTACACAGTGACCTGTATCCTTTACATATATTTGCAAAGGACTGAATTCTTGTTCAGTAGTTACTGCATATTTATGTTGATTAACTCTGGTCTCAAGAGATATACCACCTTGTCTTAAATAAAAGTTATTTTTACAAGGGATGTGGAGTATACACAACACAAGGATTCCTTGCTTGAATTTTTAATTAACTGTTGTTTTACGGTACTGTCAGATTTAAATACATGTTTAACATTAAAGTTATCAAGAGCTGGTGGGAGATGAGAGAAATTTTTATTATATGGTAAAATCAACAAACTGTCAAGCTTATACTTGTGTGTTAAGCTCTGCCTTGTAGAACTTTCTTTTTTTTAAGCTTTATGAAAAGCTTTTTCAACAAATATTTGTGGATATTGTAAGTTTGAAGCAAATTCATATATTTTTCAATCCTCTCCATCTCTTTCTCTCTCTCGCTCTCTCTCAACCTCTCTTACTCACTCTCTCACTCACTCTTTCTCCTGCAGGAAGACGTTAAACGCAAAGTGAGAAAAGAGGGGAGAGATCACAAAGAGAAATATAGGTAAATAAAGAGCAGACAGCCTGACCTGTCACATTTATTCAGGTAACCAGTGAGACCAGGAATTTACACTGAATAACAGAATAAGAGAGCTGTCCAGCTGGATGAAATAAATGATTTTTACATAATTGTTCATTGCATGTTAGGAAAAAACTGAACGAATTATCCTCATATTCGTTATCAGAGAGTCGGAATAATATTGCTCTGAGTGATCAGGGCTTAATCCAAACAATCATTTGGCTTCACAAATAGTTATGTCTGGATACAATGTTTTTTAATAACGTTCACGCTAATAAAAAAAGAGAGGTGTTGGTGTGACCCAATATGATAACAATGACCTACTTGCAACTGAATCCCAATATCATATGAAGAAGATAAAGAGTATTTTATTCCGGAAAATAATATACTCAGCGTAGTATATCATTTGCTCCACCTAACTGTAGTCAGATGAACGATGCTGTTTTGAATCATTGAATAAAAATATATAGAGTGGGTGGTACCATGAGGTATGTACCGAATTTAGCGTTATTACTACTAGAAGATTTGCGTATTGTGTACAGCTAGAAGATTTTAGCCCCTGTTTGCCAAGAGAAGTTTAAGCAAGTTTTACATTGCAGTCAGTTTACATTTAAAGAAAGTTTGAACGATACACTACATTTCTTAAATGTTGTACTCTGCAAGTACTACAATTACATCTGCTTCAAAGTCTACCAGTTCACACAATCTGTTGTACTTCCACACATCGCCAGAGATAAACTTGGTGTTCTCAGTGGCCTCTGTGTGTTACCTAACAAAATTTGCGTTACTGAATTATTTCAAGTAAAGCGGTAGTTCCTTTAACATATCTTTACCAAACAACAGTATCCTTGATCTTTCATCAAGGACTACCGGCGACGTGCCTTAAGCACCATTAACTCTCCTTAAGCATCATTAACTCTCCAAAACTCGCTACCACCTTCCCAACTGCTGTATTGCCAAACACATCTCAAGATTTCCCCAGTAGCAAACTCATTCGAGTCACTACTGCCATCACTACGGTCAACGACGTCACTAAACTGAATCTCGACAAATATGACACAGTTACTAAAGCGGTTTACACTATTCAATGTAATAACTCTAGCGAAATCAATGAATAAAAAAAATCCAAAACACACTTTAGATCAAAAGTTTGCCGGTAAGTTGGACAACTTAAATAAGGCTTGTGTAAGTTCATGGATCATTTAAAGAACTGCAACTGAGTTCTGTAAATTGCCAAGGAGAACAATATGAACCAGAGTAACGATTTCTAAAGCACAGTAGAACCTCTGACCAAAAAACTGCTTGAATGCATAGAAACAGATGTGGCCTAAAGCCTTTTACGCTTCACGTCTATTCAGCTTGTAGCTGTGTATATTCCCCTATTTTCTCCTTCCAGGCATATCTGTCGGTAATTTGGTAACGCCCACCTCGTGAGCAAAATGACAATAATGAACAGTCCTTGTAATTATCTTTGTGTCTCCTTGTCATTAGCAATACGTGAAAACAATGGAAAATGCGGTAACATTCATTGACAACTGGGACCTCTTCTATGGCAGAAATGACATGTATGCCAGGGATGGGGTTCACTTATCTAGGTGTGGGGTGGGAGCACTGGCAACTGCAGTGGAGGGAGCAGTTAGGACTTTAAACTAGGAGTAGTTAGTGGTATGGGTTTTGGCAGGAAAACAGTGAAGTCCCAGTGTAGTAATATTACGAGTTCTAGGGGAACTAGTAATAATAAGAACGAGGTAGATATTGAAAAGCCAGGGACCTTGGGTGATAAGGACAGTAATAGGTTTAGTAGAAAAATAGAAATGAGCAGGAAGGGTAAAGAGAAAGGAGAGTCTTTCAATGTTCATTATGCTAATTGCCGTAGTGCTAGGAATAAGATGGACGAGTTGAGATTAGTTGCTAGTGCAGGTAACATTGATGTATTTGCCTTAACTGAGACGTGGTTTAATTCAAAAAGGCGGGACATGCCTGCGGAATGTCATATTCAGGGTTTTAAATTGTTCCAAGAAGATAGAAGTATTGGGAAGGGGGGTAGGGTGGCATTGTATGTCCGAGATCGCTTGAACTGTTGCATAAAAACGGGTATTAAGTCTGAAGTAACACATACAGAGTCTGTTTGGATAGCATTTTCAGAGGGGCATGAAAAACTGATTTTAGGAGTGATATACCGTCCCCCAAACTTAGATAGGGACCAAGGGAAACTACTATGGGAGGAAATTGTTAAGGCCACAAGGCACGATAATGTAGTAATTCTAGGAGACTTTAACTTTAGTCATGTTGATTGGAATTTCTTGACTGGGAATTTAGATTCATACGACTTCTTAGAAGTATTTCAGGATTGTTTTTTGAAGCAGTTTGTGACAACCTACAAGGGGAAATAACCTGCTTGACTTAGTTATGGCAAACAATGAATCCCTTGTTAATAATTTAGAAATTTCAGAGGAACTGGGTGCTAGCGACCACAATTCAATTACATTTAGCATTGAATGGAAGTACGATAGTATCGATAACTCAGTAACAGTCCCAGATTTTTGCTTAGCAGATTACGATGGGCTTAGAGAACACTTATCATCTGTTGACTGGGGTAACGAAGTGAGCTATCAATATGACAGTTTTCTGAACACTATACATGCTGCTCAAAGAGCGTTTATCCCATATAAAGAAATTAGATCAAATAGAAATGACCCAAAACGGATGAATAATAGGCTCAAATATCAACTAGGGCATAAGAAAGGAATTTATAGGCGTATCAAAAGAGGTGAGGGTCATCTTATGAATCAGTATATTGACATTAAGAGGGACATTAAAAAGGGGATAAGAAAAGCTAAAAGGGACTATGAAATTAAAGTTGATAGGGATTCTAAAACTAACCCAAAAAGTTTTTTCCAGGTCTATAGAACAAAAGTTAGAGATAAGATAGGTCCCCTTAAAAATAACTATGGGCACCTTACTGACAAAGAGAATGAAATGTGCTTGATTTAAATAATTATTTTCCCTCAGTTTTTACACAGGAAGACACTAACAGTATTCCAGTAAATAATTTTTACAGTGGGCAAGAAGATGATAAATTATGTAACATCACAGTCACTAGTGAGATGGTTGTGAAGCAGATAGACAGACTGAAGCAAAATAAGTCGCCGGGCCCTGATGAGGTTTTTTCAAGGGTTCTTAAGGAATGCAAAACGGAACTCTGTGGACCATTAACTAATATTTTTTAATTTATCTCTTCAAACAGGTGTAGTGTCTGATATGTGGAAGATGGCTAATGTAATTCCTATTTTTAAAACAGGGGACAAGTCGTTACCGTCAAATTACCGCCCAATAAGCCTGACCTCAATTGTAGGCAAATTACTAGAGTCAATTATAGCTGAGATTATAAGAAGCCATCTCGATAAGCATAGCTTGATTAATGATACTCAGCATGGATTCACAAGAGGCCGGTCTTGTCTAACTAATTTATTAACTTTCTTCAGTAAAGCTTTTGAGGCTGTTGACCACAATAAAGAATTTGATATTATTTACTTAGATTTTAGTAAGGCTTTTGATAGAGTTCCGCACCATAGACTGTTAAAGAAAGTGGCAGCTCATGGCATTGGGGGAAAAGTGCTCTCGTGGATCGAGTCATGGCTCACTGACAGGAAGCAGAGAGTGTCCATAAATGGGGTTAAGTCCGAGTGGAGATCTGTAACAAGTGGAGTTCCACAGGGATCAGTCTTGGGCCCGTTGTTGTTTATAATATATATCAATGATCTTGATGAGGGAATTACTAGTGATATGAGCAAATTCGCCGATGACACAAAGATGGGTAGGATAATTGATTCAAACGTAGATGTTATGGAACTTCAGGAGGATTTAAACAAACTATTCTTGGTCAGAAAAGTGGCAGATGCAGTTCAATGTAGATAAATGCAAGGTTCTGAAGCTTGGGAGTGCCCATAACCCTAGTACTTATAAGTTAAATGATGTAGAACTTAGCCATACAGATTGCGAAAAGGACTTGGGGGTTATGGTGAGCAGCAACCTTAAACCAAGACAGCAATGCCTAAGCGTACGTAATAAGGCAAATAGATTACTGGGATTTATATCAAGAAGTGTAAGCAACAGAAGTCCAGAGGTCATGCTGCAGCTTTATACATCATTAGTAAGGCCTCACCTAGATTATGCAGCTCAGTTCTGGTCTCCGTATTACAAAATGGACATAAATTCGTTAGAAAACATTCAGCGTAGGATGACTAAATTAATACATAGCATTAGAAATCTTCCTTATGAAGAAAGATTGAAGACTCTTAAGTTACATTCACTTGTTAGACGAAGAATGAGGGGAGTCCTGATCGAAGTGTATAAGTGGAAGATAGGTATTAATAAAGGGGATATTAATAAGGTCTTGAGGATGTCTCTCCAAGAGAGAACCCGCAGTAATGGATTTAAATTAGATAAGTTTAGATTTAGAAAGGACATAGGAAAGTATTGGTTTGGAAATAGGGTAGTTGATGAGTGGAACAGTCTACCTAGTTGGGTTATTGAGGCTGGGACTTTGGGTAGTTTCAAATCTAGGTTGGATAAGTACATGAGTGGGAGGGGTTGGATTTGAGTGGGACTTTCACATGAGAGCTTATTTCTTGGGTGGCATTGAAAATTGGGTTGGGCAAATGTTTTGTTAGTGGGATGAATTGTAAAGGACCTGCCTAGTATGGGCCAGCAGGCCTCCTGCAGCGTTCCTCCTGCAGCGTTCTTATGTTCTTATGTACTCCAAATATTAACTGAATCGTTCTAAGGACCAAGAAGCTGAAAGACTTGTTTGAAGAGTGTGTTTTCACACAAATTATATCATCTGCCACATGTAGTAACAGTTTAATGGATCACTTTCAGCCCAAGGACTACGACCTTACTCAGTGATGCAGTTTGACAAACACACTAGCAAATAGTGGCTATAGAAATAATCGATTCAAATTGAAATGAGACTCTTATATCCAAGAAATAATTTTGAAGTTAGCCAGCTGCAGAGTGGTAAGATATATATGTGTTGTACCGATATATATGATGAACGGAGAAACTGTACAGATCTATCACTAAAATCAAAAGGACAAAGCAATTAAATATACATATTGTCGAGGAAATGTGAGTCATATTAAAATTAAAAACTCTAAATACTGAAAGTGATAACATGACACGAAAAATCAAACGTGAAAAGTACCAAGCAAAATCCAGACTGGATAACAAAAGAATTAGTCGAGATCACATACTAAAAATATTATTTCCATAAACGTGCCATTTTAACGATATTCGAAAACAAAGAGAAGGCAAGAAATTAAATTGAAATAGTAAATATTTCCTGATATACGTAAGATGGAAAAAAGATAAAAACAATAATACAGCTTTTTACTAGTGATAACAGAAAAATATAAAAAATAATAAAAACAGCTTGAAGGAAAAGATGATAGTAATTATGGAGAAGGTTGATTATAACGGAAAAATGAACATGTTATTAGAAGACAGAGAAAATAATGAACCCCTTAATAACAAGTCTTAAGACCAGGTTAATGGTAAGTTTAATAAATAACTTAGAAACTTACTGAGAGATAACGAGGAACTGATTAAATAATTGACAACAAGGTCGCCGACACTCGTATGTATGATTGCTATAAGAATTAACTCCAAAGCTTCGCAACATGTCTGAAGCCCACACAAAAGTGATTTTACTCTAGTAAGTATTGACATTACGGGGTTGTTCATACGAGCTAATATTCCAGATCAGTTATCTTCTCTGGAAAAAATATTAGATGAGTTTTCACTGCCATTCGATAAGAACGCTACATGGGACTATACCTGTGTGTGTCGACGCTGGCTGACACCACCTACATCCATTAAAGTGTCGGGCGACAGGGAGGAGCTGCTGATCACATTGAGGAGTACAAGATCGGCAAGTACAGGGACATAAGCCAATAGTATCAATTTGTCCCAGTGGGATCAGAGATCTTGGGATCATGGAGTAAAAATGTCACACGTTTCCTTAAATAACTGGGTTCCAGACTCATCGACGCCACCAGGGACTGGAGGGCAGCCACTTTCATGCTCCAACGCCTCAGCGTGGCCATCCAGAGGGGAAATGCTTGCTGCATACTGGGCTCGCGTCCGGCTTCGGAGGAGCTGGAGGAGATTCATAATCTTTGATATATATTGCACCATCGCATTTATGTTTCTGATTTCTGTCAATGTATTCTATCTAGTAATACAGTTCACATAGTGACCTGTACTTAACTGGAGTGGTGACCTGTACTTAACTCAGTGGTGACCTGTACTTAACTCTGTGAAGAAGTGTCTTGTTTGCTCCCGTGGACTGAACCAAGATGCCCTCCATCGAGCAACTTTACCAGCAACTTAAGGAAGAATTGAGGGCTGCGAAGATGGAGATACGGCGATTGACCGAGGAAAACAAGAGGATTCGTAGTAGTCCTCCTGTTTCGAGTCCTCAGGTCAAGAAGGGATCGTGGTTAGTGGCTGGACAGCAGGGGACGACGAAGTTGACGATCAAGAAGACGAATGGAAAGCCAGAAACGATGAAGAAGAAAGAGACTGCTGTGGAAACTCCCGTGGAAACCTCCAACGCATTCTCGGTGCTACCCGACGAATGTGAGTCGACTACTGGGATCGTCACGACGAACGACAACAAGGAAGGCAAGAATATTGTTGTTGTTAGGTAAGACACATATGCAACAGTTAGGTATCTTTATTTTGAAACGTTTCGCCTACACAGTAGGCTTCTTCAGTCGAGTACAGAAAAGTTGATAGAAGCAGAAGATACTTGAAGACGATGTAATCAGTCAATCACCCTTAAAGTTTTGAGGTGGTCAGTCCCTCAGTCTGGAGAAGAGCATTGTTCCATAGTATGAAACAATATGGAACAATGCTCTTCTCCAGACTGAGGGACTGACCACCTCAAAACTTTAAGGGTGATGGACTGATTACATCGTCTTCAAGTATCTTCTGCTTCTATCAACTTTTCTGTACTCGACTGAAGAAGCCTACTGTGTAGGCGAAACGTTTCAAAATAAAGATACCTAACTGTTGCATATGTGTCTTACCTAACAACCTATCGGTATTTTATACCATTTTAATGTTCAATATTGTTGTTGTTGGTGATAGCCAGGTTAGATACATGGATAGGGATTCTGCTTGAAAGACAGGAGTAGGAGACAAAGGGTATGCTTTCCTGGGGCTGGGATGGAGGACATTGTTAGCCGGCTTGACAACATCATGAACGGTAATGGGATCAATCCTATTATTTGCCTCAGTGCTGGAGGCAATGATGTAGGCAAGCGTAGAAGTGAGGATTTAGTTAGAAAGTTCAGGACAGCTATAGACATGATTAGGAAGAAGGGGGGGGGGCGCCCTGTTATATGTGGCATTTTGCCAAGAAGAGGTGTTGGTAATGAATGGTTGTCCAGAGCAATTGGTATTAATTGTTGGCTGGATAAACACTGTAAGGATAATGCAGTACCATTCATTGACAACTGGGACAACTTCTATGGCCGAAATGACATGTATGCCAGGGATGGGGTTCACTTATCCAGGGCAGGTGTGGGTTTTCTTGCTAACTCAGTTGAGGGGGTTGTTAGGACTTTAAACTAGGATTAGTTAGAGGTATGGGTTTAGAAATGATTAATAATGAGCATGGATACATTGACTTATGCTCTGATATTAAGAATCTTAATAGTAACAGTCATGGAGTAACTATGGGTAATGATAATTTCAGAAATTGTGTAAAAACAAAGATGAATAGGAAAAATGTGCAGAAGAAAAAACATTTGATGGTATTTTATGCTAACAGTCGAAGTGCAAGAAATAAAATTAATGAACTACGTTTGGCAGCATGTGCTGGGAACTTTGATATCATTGCATTAACTGAAACGTGGTATGATTTAAAGAGTCGGGATATGACTGCTGAGTGTAATATTCAGGGATATAAGTTGTTCAATGTGGATAGATGTAATGGGAAGGGGGGAGGAGTTGCATTGTATGTTCGAAAAAATATTAATTGTTGCATAAAAACAGGTATAAAAATAGATGGAGCAGTAACAGAGTCTGTTTGGGTAGAGTTCGTGGAGGGTCAAGAAAAACTAATTCTAGGTGTAATATACCGACCTCCAGGCTTGGATCACGATAGAGGGAGACTTCTTTGGGACGAAATTGTTAGGGCTTCTGGACACAGTAACATAGTCATAGTAGGGGACTTTAACTTTAGTCAAATTGACTGGAATTCTTTGACAGGTAATCTAGAGTCCAGTGACTTTATGGAAACATCCCATCCAGGGATCACTTGTGTCTCATCCAGGGACCACTTGTGTCCCATCCAGGGATCACTTGTGTCTCATCCAGGGACCACTTGTGTCCCATCCAGGGACTACTTGTGTCCTATCCAGGGACCACTTGTGTCCCATCCAGGGACCACTTGTGTCCCATCCAGGGACCACTTGTGTCCCATCCAGGGACCACTTGTGTCCCATCCAGGGACCACTTGTGTCCCATCCAGGGACCACTTGTGTCCCATCCAGGGATCACTTGTGTCCCATCCAGGGACCACTTGTGTCCCATCCAGGCAAAACGAGTAAGGAAATCACTTAGTCATTTCTCTTGAAGTCGAATTAATAAGGATTGAACTTTTAGAACTTCTGCAGTATATTCCTAAAAAAAGAATAGAGGAGCACTACAGTAGGCCTACTTGTCGATGCTAGACAGTCCCTACCAAACGCACCAGATCCACTCATGTACCTGTCTAGCCTATTTTTAAGACTACCAGAGTAGTCGCTTTCATAATGCAATATCTGTATATAGTTCTGCTGTCTTCAAATTATGTCCTAGAATTTATGTTGATACAGCCACTGGATGGCGAAACGTCTACAATGAAGATATCCAGATGTTGCACATGTGTCTAATTTTCATCTTGTAGATGAATGGTTCAGAGAACCGACATGTTGATAAATTAGACACATGTGCAACTCTTGGGTATCTTTATTGAGGAAACGTTTCGCCACACAGTGGCTTTATCAGTCCATACGTAGGAGAAACTTGAAGAACAGGAGGAGAATGAGGTAATCAGTCCCTCAACCTTGAGTCGATGTGTTCAGTCCATCAATCTTGAATAGAATACGGCATATCAGCGGAGAAGCAGCTTATAAACCGTATGGCAGGAGAGGTGCAGCAGTCATAGGTCGTGTCACATTTGTTCAATGTGGAAGTAGGTCGTGCCCAAGAATTAGGCAAGCGAAGAATTCCTAAGTATTAAGATCCCAAGAAGTTGCAGTGTCTGACAGATTTATCAACATGTCGGTTCTCTGAACCATTCATCTACAAACCTGTCAGACACTGCAACTTCTTGGGATCTTAATACTTGGGAATTCTTCGCTTGCCTAATTCTTGGGCACGACCTACTTCCACATTGAACAAATGTGACACGACCTATGACTGCTGCACCTCTCCTGCCATACGGTTTATAAGCTGCTTCTCCGCTGATATGCCGTATTCTATTCAAGATTGATGGACTGAACACATCGACTCAAGGTTGAGGGACTGATTACCTCATTCTCCTCCTGTTCTTCAAGTTTCTCCTACGTATGGACTGATGAAGCCACTGTGTGGCGAAACGTTTCCTCAGTAAAGATACCCAAGAGTTGCACATGTGTCTAATTTATCAATTTTCATCTTGTTGGTATTGTATACCATTTATATACAAGGATTTTATTAACGATGATCATACTTATGATTACAAAAGGATTTGCGTGTATGATTTTTTTCTTAATAATGTACAACGTGTTCAGAGTATATATATTCCCCAGAGAGAAATTGGGTCAAATAATAACGATCCCAAATGGGTTAACTGGAGGCTAAAGCATCTATTAGGGAAGAAAAGAGGAATTTATAGGCGCATCAAAAGAGCAGAGGTTAACTTTATTGACCAATATGTTCAGTTTGAAAGAGAAGTAAAAAAAAGGGATTAGAAAGGCTAAACGTAACTGAAATTCGAGTTCTTTCAGGTGTATAGGACGAAGGTGAGGGAAAACGTAGGGCCTCTGAACATTGGGAATGGACAGATGACGGATAACGAACTGGAAATGTGTTCTCTGTTTAATGATATTTTTTGTCAGTATTTGCACAACATAAGAATAGAGGAACACTGCAGAAGGCCTACTGGCCCATATAAGGCAGGTCGTTATCAAAACCACCACTATCCAAATCTACCCAAGAATTTACTTCCGTACCCACGACACCAATCAAACCCAGCCCCTCCCACTCATATATTTATCCAGTCTCATTTTAAAGTCACCCAGGGTCTTAGCAAGTGATCACAAATCCATCACTTTTAGCATTAATTGGGAATGCAAGAATAATGATAATACAGTAAAAATCCCTGATTTTCGTTCTGCCGATTATAATGGACTTAGGGAACATCTGTCTAATCTTGATTGGGGTTATCTAGCTAATGATTTTATTGACGATAACCATACTTACGAATATGAAGGGATCTGCTTTTATGATTGCTTTCTTAATAATGTACACAGTGCCCAGAGTATATACATTCCCCAGAGAGAAATTAGGTCTAATAATAACGATCCCAAATGGGTTAACAGGAGGCTAAAGCATCTATTAGGGGAGAAAAGGGGAATTTATAGGCGCATCAGAAGAGGAGAGGTTAACCTTACTGACCAATACGTTCAGCTTAAAAGAGAAGTAAAAAAGGCGATTAGAAAGGCTAAACGTGACTATGAAATTAGAGTTGCTAATGAATCAAAGACTAATCCAAAGGGGTTCTTTCAAGTGTATAGGACGAAGGTGAAGGAAAAAGTAGGACCTCTGAAATCTGGGAATGGACAGCTGACGGATAATGAACTGGAAATGTGTTCCTTATTTAATGACTATTTTTTGTCAGTTTTTACACAGGAAGATGTAAATGAGATTCCAGTAATTAACAATTATTTAGTTCCTGATGAATTTAAGTTAACTAATATTACTGTCACGAGGGACATGGTTATTAAACAGATAGACATCTATAGTGGGCAAGTTATTAGAATCAATTATAGCTGACATTATCAGAAGTCACCTTGAAGAGCATAACTTGATAAATGAATCTCAGCATGGATTCACGAGAGGTCGTTCCTGCCTGACAAACTTACTGACGTTCTTCAATAGAACATTTGAGGCAGTTGACAGTGATAAGGAATATGATATTGTTTATTTGGATTTTAGTAAAGCCTTCGACAGAGTACCTCACAAGAGACTCTTGAGAAAAGTGGCAGCTCATGGTATAGGAGGTAAAGTTCTAGCATGGATTGAGGCATGGCTTACCAATAGAAAGCAGAGAGTTACCATTAATGGAGTGAAATCTGAATGGGGATTAGTCACTAGTGGCGTTCCACAAGGATCAGTTTTAGGCCTTCTCTTGTTCATAATTTACATTAATGACCTTGATGAAGGGATTACTTGTGACATGAGTAAGTTTGCTGATGATACAAAGATAGGCCGTATAATTCACTCTGAGGAGGATATCAATGAACTCCAGGACGATTTGAACAAATTAATGTCTTGGTCTGAGAAATGGCAGATGAAGTTTAATGTGGATAAGTGTAAGGTACTTGCCCTTGGTAATGAAAATAACCCTCGAAGCTATAATCTAGGTGAAGTAGAGCTTGGTCATACAGAATGTGAAAAAGACTTGGGAGTCATGGTAAGCAGAAATCTAAAGCCAAGACAGCAGTGCCTCAGTGTGCGCAACAAGGCCAACAGATTACTTGGATTTATCTCAAGAAGTATAAGTAACAGAAGTCCAAAAGTTATTTTACAGCTCTATACATCACTAGTGAGGCCTCATTTAGATTATGCTGCTCAGTTTTGGTCCCCTTACTACAGGATGGACATAGACTCATTAGAGAATATACAGAGAAGAATGACTAAAATGATTTACTGTGTAAGGAACCTACCGTATGAAGATAGACTTAAAGCCTTAAATCTCCACTCTCTGGAGAGGCGTAGAATGAGGGGAGATATCATTGAAGTGTATAAGTGGATGACAGGCATAAACAAGGGAGACATTAATAAAGTACTGAGGGTGTCGAACCAGGCAAGAACCAGGAATAATGGATTTAAGTTGGATAAATTTAGATTTAGAAAGGACATAGGTAAGTACTGGTTTTCTAACAGAGTTGTAGATGCATGGAACAGTCTTCCCAGTGGGGTGATAGAGGTTAGGACCTTGGGTAGCTTTAAGAAGAGACTGGACAAATATATGAGTGGGAGGGGCTGGGTTTGATTGGTGTCAAGGGGTACGGGAGTAATTTCTTGAGTAGCTTTAGGTAGATGTCGTTTTGATAAGGACCTGGAAATAAATGGTATAAGATACCGACACAATGGCAATATAAACACAAATGCAGTATAATGTGATCCTTTATTGACTACGTTTCGCCCACACAGTGGGCTTTTTCAAGTCACAAACAGAACTACCTGGGGTGAAAGGAACGCGAGTATTTATAGTCCGGCTGAGGTCAGGTGAAGAATGCTGCATCTGATGATGTACCGAGTGGGGTTATAGAGTCTAAAAACTTGGGTAGCTTGGAAAGGAGATTGGATAAGTTAGTGAGCAGACCTTCTACAGTGTTCTTATGTGGGATAGCGATGAAGAAGTTTCTTGGCAAGTGGTTCAGCTATGTTATAGAAGCCACTATTCTGGTTGAAGTTGTCGGATATAGAAATAAGTGATGATTCCAGGATTCTTCGGTATTGAGTGTTGTCTTCTGTGGCGATAAGTCTTGAGTTTCTGTAGTTTATCAAGTGGTTGCGTGAATTACGGTGTTGTACGCAGGCATTCCTTGTGTCGTCAGACCTGCTTGCGTATTGGTGTTCTGAAATACGTGTTTGGAGGTCCCTTGATGTTTCGCCCACGTATAACTTGTTGCAGTCATTACAAGGGATTATGTATACCCCTGCAGAGGATGGAGGCTTGTCCTGCCTACTACTGGTGATGTCCTTGATGGTCGTGGTTGTGGAGGTAGATACTTGGAATGATGTTTTGGCAAAGATGTTGGAAACATGTTTGGCAATGGAGTTGGTGGAAAGGACTATGTATCTGTTCTCGGCAGTGTCTTCTCTGGGTGTGTTGAAGATGTTTAATGCTCGCCGTCTGCAGTCTCTGATGAAGTGACGAGGATAGTGGAGTTTAGAAAATATTTGTTCAATTATAGTGCATTCTTCCTCAAGGAACTCGTTGCTGCAGATTCTGAGTGCACGCAGGAAGAAGCCTATAATTACACCACGTTTGGTTTTGGTGTCGTGGTGAGAGTAGAAGTGGAGAAGATCGTTTTGGTTGGTGGGTTTTCGATAGACTTTAAAACGAAGTTCGTGGTCAGCTTTGCAGAGCAGGACATCAAGGAAAGGAAGAGTGTTGTCGACTTCTTCTTCAAGTGTGAACTGGATTGAAGGCTCGACCTGGTTGAGCTTGTCTTGGAGAGCTTGAACGTTGAAGCGTTTAGGAGTTATGAGGAGAATGTCGTCAACATAACGGAGCCAGGTGACAGACGAAGGAATAATGGTGGAGAAACGTTCGGCTTCTAGATGTTCCATGTATAGGTTCGCCAGGACTGCACTGAGTATCGAACCCATGGGTAGTCCAAAAGTCTGCTGAAAGAGGTGATTTTCGAAAGAGAAACACGTAAAGCCAACACATAGTTCAACAAGGTCGATGAAATCGCTGGCTGGAATGGGAAGATCAAGTGAATCGTCAATTTTCCTGCGCAAGAGATCGATGGCTTGTGTAGTAGGTACTTTGGTGAATAGGGAAGTCACGTCAAGGCTGGAAAGTTTCTTGTTCCTGATGTTGATGTTGCGAATGCGATTGAGAAGATCACCTGAGTGTTTGAGATGTGCTGGACTGATAGTGCCCAAGAGTTTAGAGAGGTGTTTGGCGAGAATTCCTGAGAGCTGGTGGGGAGCACTGCCTATTCCCGAGGATATGGGCCTCAGTGGGACACCAGGTTTGTGAGTCTTTGGCAGGCCGTACATTCTGGCAGGTCTGGGGTTGCTGGGCATGGTGTGCAGAAGTTTCTTCCCTTGTTCTGAGCCCCTCAGAATGCGGCGAGTCCTTTGAAGAAAAGTTTTAGTAAGGTTGTCCACTTGGTTAGTTGTGAGAGGTTTGTAGGTATCTGGGTCATTAAGTAGATTGAGCATTTTGTTCCTGTAATCGTCAGTGTTCATGATAACAACACCACTTCCTTTATCAGCGGTGGTGACCCTGATGGTCGTGTCTTCTGCTAAAACTTTGAGTGCATTGATGTAACGTCGAGGTATGACTGGGGAGCTGCGTGTTGAGATGGCTGCTGAGATGATGCCTTGAAGATAGCCTTTTTGGAAGTCGGAGTCATTGTGTCTGTAGTTTTTGGCGATGAAATTCAGGTCTTGTTTTGGTTTCGTAATTCCTGTTGCGAATTTGAGGCCTAAGCTGAGGGCTTCAGTTTCTGTGGTTGACAGTGGACGAGATGAAAGATTTTGAATAATTTCAGGTCTTCCTAAACTTTTCCAATTACTATTATCGCAGAGTGTTTGTAGTTTCCTAGTAAGTCTGATCTTCTGTTGAACATTCGCTGTGGTAACTCTGCTGCGAATGATTTCGGCGGTGCGTCTGTTCATGTTGCCCCGGAGTGTTGTGCCTAGTGTTCTGGCTTGGAGGAAAGCTTCCTTTGTAGCATTGTTTAAGTCATCTGCACACTCTTCAAGGTAGGTCCGAGCTGTAGCGGAGAAAGGTGGTTTGATGTTGGCAATTTGAGGAGGAGTAGATCTTGGTAAGACCATTTCTTTTATGCAATCACGAAGAAAATTGTGTCTGTTGCGAAGTGAGTAAGCTTTTAGAAGAAGGCCCAGGTATTCTCTGTGTGAAGGATCCATTTCTACTGCAGTGTTTGACACGATGGAAATAAATGGTATAAAATACCGACACAATGGCAACTGTGTCGGTATTTTATACCAAAACCAAACGTGGTGTAATTATAGGCTTCTTCCTGCGTGCACTCAAAATCTGCAGCAACGAGTTCCTTGAGGAAGAATGCACTATAATTGAACAAATATTTTCTAAACTCCACTATCCTCGTCACTTCATCAGAGACTGCAGACGGCGAGCATTAAACATCTTCAACACACCCAGAGAAGACACTGCCGAGAAGAGATACATAGTCCTTCCCACCAACTCCATTGCCAAACATGTTTCCAACATCTTTGCCAAAACATCATTCCAAGTATCTACCTCCACAACCACGACCATCAAGGACATCACCAGTAGTAGGCAGGACAAGCCTCCATCCTCTGCAGGGGTATACATAATCCCTTGTAATGACTGCAACAAGTTATACGTGGGCGAAACATCAAGGGACCTCCAAACACGTATTTCAGAACACCAATACGCAAGCAGGTCTGACGACACAAGGAATGCCTGCGTACAACACCGTAATTCACGCAACCACTTGATAAACTACAGAAACTCAAGACTTATCGCCACAGAAGACAACACTCAATACCGAAGAATCCTGGAATCATCACTTATTTCTATATCCGACAACTTCAACCAGAATAGTGGCTTCTATAACATAGCTGAACCACTTGCCAAGAAATTTCTTCATCGCTATCCCACATACGAACACTGTAGAAGGTCTGCTCACTAACTTATCCAATCTCCTTTCCAAGCTACCCAAGTTTTTAGACTCTATAACCCCACTCGGTACATCATCAGATGCAGCATTCTTCACCTGACCTCAGCCGGACTATAAATACTCGCGTTCCTTTCACCCCAGGTAGTTCTGTTTGTGACTTGAAAAAGCCCACTGTGTGGGCGAAACGTAGTCAATAAAGGATCACATTATACTGCATTTGTGTTTATATTGCCATTGATAAGGACCTGCCTCGTATGGGCCAGTAGGCCTTCTGCAGTGTTCCTACATTATTATGTTCTTATGTTCTTATGTAGAAGAAAAAATACAAACTGCTCAAGGGAGAACCCTGAGGTACGTTGATTGTCTTCTCTGAGGATGAGGGTCCCCAGTCCAGTTTTAGAGGTGGTATATATATATATATATATATATATATATATATATATATATATATATATATATATATATATATATATATATATATATATAAACACTGATCTCTGGCCGAAGGAGACTCGAACCTACGAACCTTGGAACAAGGTACGCAGTGCTTTACTATCCTTACCACACTGGCGCCCAGCTCACCTAGACGTTGATCCAAGGCAGCCAGCTTTCAGGCGGGAGGCTCACAGCTTTTCATCTCATCCCCTGCATGCATCGACCAACTAGAGATTTTAACAATGCAAGGAATTCTCAAGAGCAGAGTCATTCACGACAATGTTCACCCTGTATGTCAGGCCATTATTGGAGTATGCCGCTCCGATATAAGTAAGTTTATTCAGGTATACACAAATACAGTTACATAGAATTATCATACATAGCAGCATATGTGTAGAGAACCTGGGATAACCCAAAAAAGTCAGATAGAGTGACTTATTTCCAATGGGGTCCTTTTACCTTATTATTATAATATAAAGGTTATAATATTTTCTTATTATTATATAATGAAGATAACATCTTATTATCATACAAAAAAGACTATCTACTACACGAGGGTCATTAAGACTATCTACAATACAATATCTACAATATATGTAAGCAATAGGGATTGACAGTTCAGAAGCACCATCTTCTAGGAACTTAGACGGGATGTTATCAGGGCCTGTGCTCTTAGTTGGGTTTAACCTACTTAGTTCTTTTTGAATAGTCATGAGATACACTTACTAGTTGACAACTGTTTGGGGTTACTCCTTTACTGGTATAGTATGTTTGAAACTTATCAGAGTCTGTGTTAAAGGTATTTGATGCAGCTGGTAGTTTACTTACTAGTGTTGATGCAACAGATGTGTAGTAGGAATTAAAGCAATTTGCCACCTTAGATGTTTCGTGGCATACCTCATTATCGATAGTGAGTACTATGTTAGACCTATCTACTGGCTTATGGCTATACCCCAACTGTTTTAATTGTTGCCAGAGCTTTCTGGGGTAATGCTTAAACTCTTCAATTTTTGAGCAATAGTGCTTTGCCTTTGCTCCTTTTATAAGTCTCTGTACTCTGTTCCTCACCTTTGGAATTCATTTAGTGCTGCAATATCCTGTCTGTTTGCTTTAAATCTTTTTAGCAGCTGGTCTCTGAATTTCATATTATCTAATATCTCAGTAGTCATCCAGGGTTCAGTTCTTCGTTTAATCCTAACCTCTTTAACTGGTACAATATTATCAAGGATGGTAGTGAACATTGTTTTGAATTTTTCCCAGGCATCGTTTACATCCGTGCAACTTGTTATCTCTGTCCAGTCACAATTGTGTAGCCTATTTACCAGTGTTTCTTTACTGTGGTGACGTGTACGTCGACTCAAGGATGAGGGACTGATTACCTCATTCTCCTCCTGTTCTTCAAGATTCTCCTTTGTATGGACTGATGAAGCCACTGTGTGGCGAAACGTTTCCTCAATAAAGATACCCAAGAGTTGCACATGTGTCTAATTTATCAACACGTCGGTTCTCTGAACCATTCATCTACAAACTTAGCTCTGTGAAGGCCTGTTTGTGTGCTCTCTGTGAATCTGAACCAGGATGCCCTCTCTTGAGCAACTTTACCAGCAGCTGAGAGAAGAGCTCAGAGTTGCTAAGATGGAGATACGGCGATTGACGGAGGAGAACAAGAGGATTCGTAGTAGTCCTCCTGTTGTGAGTCCCCAGGTTAAGAGGGGAGCTTGGTCAGTGGCCAGGCAACATGGAACCAAGCTGAAGATCAAGAAGACGGTTGGAGAGGCAGAAACAACGAGAAACCAGAAGACTACCGTGGAAACTTCCAACCCATTCTCGGTGCTACCCGACGAATGTGAGTGTTCTACTGGGAATGCCACAACGAGCACCAAAGAAGCATTGGCAGACGTGAGTGAGACATCCCTAGAAACCCCAACGAAGACCATCGAGAACGTCTTGACGAATTCTACAAGTGGTGTAATGCTACCTGGCGAATGTGAGTCGACTACTCGGAGCATCACGACGGACGACGCAAAGGAAGGTAAAAACATTGTTGTTGTTGGGGATAGCCAGATTAGGTACATGGATAGGGCATTCTGCTTGAAGGACAGGAGTAGGAGGCAGAGAGTGTGTTTTCCTGGGGCGGGGATGAAGGATATTGTTAGCCGTCTGGATGACATCATGAGAGGTAATGGGAGCAATCCTATTATCTGTCTCAGTGCTGGAGGCAACGATGTTGGCAGACGTAGGAGTGAGGACCTGATTAGCAGGTATAGGTCAGCAATAGAGATAATTAGGAGAAAGGGTGGGAAACCTGTCATATGTGGCATTTTGCCAAGGAGAGGAGTTGGAAATGAATGGTTGTCCAGAGCAATTGGTGTCAATTGCTGGCTGGACAAATACTGTAAGGAAAATGCAGTAACATTCATTGACAACTGGGACCTCTTCTATGGCAGAAATGACATGTATGCCAGGGATGGGATTCACTTATCTAGGTGTGGGGTGGGAGCACTGGCCAAAGCAGTGGAGGGAGCTGTTAAGTCTTTAAACTAGGAATAATTAGTGGAATGGGTTTTTGCGGGAAAACTGTGAAGTCTCAGGGTAGTAATATGAGTACTAGGAGAACTAGTAATAGGCAAAATGAGGTGGATATCGGAAAGCCAGTGGCACTAATTGACAAGGACAGTAATAGGATTAGTGGAATAACAGAAAGGAGCAGGAATGATAAAGAGAAAGGAGGGTCCTTAAGTATATATTACACAAATAGTCGCAGTGCTAGGAATAAGATGGACGAGTTGAGACTAGTTGCTAGTGCAGGTAACATAGATGTATTTGCCATTACTGAGACGTGGTTTAATTCAAAAAGTCGGGACATGCCTGCAGAATGTCACATTCAGGGTTTCAAATTGTTCCAAGTAGATAGAAGTATCGGGAAGGGGGGTGGGGTGGCATTGTATGTCCGAGATCGCTTGAACTGTTGCATAAAAACGGGTATTAAGTCTGAAGTAACACATACAGTGTCTGTTTGGATAGAATTTTCAGAGGGGCATGAAAAATTAATTTTAGGTGTGATATACCGTCCCCCAAATTTAGATAGGGACCAGGGAAGACTACTATGGGAGGAAATTGTTAGGGCCACAAGGCACGATAATGTAGTAATTCTAGGAGACTTTAACTTTAGTCATATTGATTGGAATTTCTTGACTGGGAATTTAGAATCATACGACTTCTTAGAAGTAGTTCAGGATTGTTTTTTGAAGCAGTTTGTGACAGAACCTACAAGGGGTAATAACCTGCTTGACTTAGTTCTGGCAAACAATGAATCCCTTGTTAATAATTTAGAAGTTTCAGAGGAACTGGGTGCTAGCGACCACAAATCAATTACATTTAGAATTGAATGGAAGTATGATAGTAGGGATAACTCAGTAACAGTCCCAGATTTTCGCTTAGCAGATTACGATGGGCTTAGAGAACACTTATCATATGTTGACCGGGGTAACGAAGAGAACTATCAATATGACAGTTTTCTGAACACAATACATGCTGCTCAAAGAACATTTATCCCTTATAAAGAAATTAGATCAAATAGAAATGACCCAAAATGGATGAATAATAGGCTGAAATATCTACTAGGGCATAAGAAAGGAATTTATAGGCGTATCAAAAGAGGCGAGGGTCATCTTATGAATCAGTATATTGACATTAAGAGGGACATTAAAAAGGGGATAAGAAAAGCTAAAAGGGACTATGAAATTAAAGTTGCTAGGGATTCTAAAACTAACCCAAAAAGTTTTTTCCAGGTATATAGAACAAAAGTCAGAGATAAGATAGGTCCCCTTAAAAATAACTATGGGCATCTTACTGACAAAGAGAATGAAATGTGCTCGATTTTAAATAATTATTTTCTCTCGGTTTTTACACAGGAAGACACTAATAATATTCCGGTAATTAATTTTTATAGTGGGCCAGAAGAAGATAAATTATGTAACATCACAGTCACTAGTGAAATGGTTGTGAAGCAGATAGACCGACTGAAGCAAAATAAGTCACCGGGTCCTGATGAGTTTTTTTCAAGGGTTCTTAAGGAATGCAAAATGGAAGTCTGTGAACCATTAACTCATATTTTTAATTTATCTCTTCAAACAGGTGTAGTGTCTGATATGTGGAAGATGGCTAATGTAATTCCTATTTTTAAAACAGGGGACAAGTCGTTACCGTCAAATTACCGCCCAATAAGCCTGACCTCAATTGTAGGCAAATTACTAGAGTCAATTATAGCTCAAATTATAAGAAGCCATCTCTATAAGCATAGCTTGATTAATGATACTCAGCATGGATTCACAAGAGGCCGGTCTTGTCTAACTAATTTATTAACTTTCTTCAGTAAAGCTTTTGAGGCTGTTGACCACGATAAAGAATTTGATATTATTTACTTAGATTTTAGTAAGGCATTTGATAGAGTTCCGCACCAAAGACTGTTGAAGAAAGTAGCAGCTCATGGCATTGGGGGAAGAGTGCTCTCGTGGATCGAATCATGGCTCACAGACAGGAAGCAGAGAGTGTCCATAAATGGGGTTAAATCCGAGTGGGGATCAGTAACAAGTGGCGTTCCACAGGGATCAGTCTTGGGCCCGTTGTTGTTTATAATATATAACAATGATCTTGATGAAGGAATTACTAGTGATATGAGCAAATTCGCCGATGACACGAAGATAGGTAGGATAATTGATTCAAACGTAGATGTTAGGGAACTTCAGGGGGATTTAGACAAACTCTATTCTTGGTCAGAAAAGTGGCAGATGCAGTTCAATGTAGATAAATGCAAGGTTCTGAAGCTCGGGAGTGTCCATAACCCTAGCACTTACAAGTTAAATAATGTAGAACTTAGCCATACAGATTGCGAAAAGGACTTGGGGGTTATGGTAAGCAGCAACCTTAAACCAAGACAGCAATGCCTAAGCGTACGTAATAAGGCAAATAGATTACTGGGATTTATATCAAGAAGTGTAAGCAACAGAAGTACAGAGGTCATACTGCAGCTTTATACATCATTAGTAAGGCCTCACCTAGTTTATGCAGCTCAATTCTGGTCTCCATATTACAGAATGGACATAAATTCGTTAGAAAACATTCAGCGTAGGATGACTAAATTAATACATACCATTAGAAATCTTCCTTATGAAGAAAGATTGAAGACTCTTAAGTTACATTCACTTGTTAGACGAAGAATGAGAGGAGACCTGATCGAAGTGTATAAGTGGAAGATAGGTATTAATAAAGGGGATATTAACAAGGTCTTGAGGATGTCTCTCCAAGAGAGAACCCGCAGTAATGGATTTAAATTGGATAAGTTTAGATTTAGAAAGGACATAGGAAAGTATTGGTTTGGAAATAGGGTAGTTGATGAGTGGAACAGTCTACCTAGTTGGGTTATTGAGGATGGGACTTTGGGTAGTTTCAAATTTAGATTGGATAAGTACATGAGTGGGAGGGGTTGGATTTGAGAGGGACTTGCACATCGGAGCTTGTTTCTTGGGTGGCATTGAAAATTGGGTTGGTCAAATGTTTGTTAGTGGGATGAATTGTAAAGGACCTGCCTAGTATGGGCCAGCAGGCCTGCTGCAGTGTTCCTCCTTTCTTATGTTCTTATGTTCTTATGTACTTTCTAGTTGATCTCATTTATATTGTCCTGTGTAGGCCTATCATATCCCTAGTGATTTTCCTGGTGCAGTAAATGATGAAATGATCACTAAGGCCTGTGGTAATGACGCCTGACTGACTAATGTTCTCAGAGCGGTTACAAAGTATGTGGTCAATTAAGGTGGCTGCGAACTGTGTGATCCGGGTTGGAGTATTAATTAGTTGAGTGTAACTATTTAAACCTAGAATTTGCTTATACATTTTGCATAGCCCGTTATTTTGCTGCTGAAAACAGATATTGAAGTCGCCCAGTATTATTGTCTCGCAATTGTTTTCAAGTTCGGACAATACTCTGGAAAAGTCTTCTAAGAACTGGTCCTGAGTAGGAGGGCGGTAACTAGTTCCTACTAAGATGGGTTTGGTCTTGGGAAGCAGCACTTCAAACCATAGAATCTCCAGTTTATTGTTATTTAAATCAGGTCTTGGGTTGTAAGCTAAGTCATTTCTAATGTAGGCACATACTCCACCACCCCTTCTGTTCCTATCTAAGCGTTTTATATTGTAACCTTCTATTTTGACCTCGTCGTCAGTCACCGTATCATCAAACCAGGTCAAACACATGAAGAAATTAGAGAAAGTGCAAAGGTTTGCAACAAGTCTAGTCCCGGAATGGAAGGGTTTGTCCTACGGGGAGAGGTTAAGGGAACTCAACTTGACAACAATGGAAGACAAGAGGGATAGTGGGGGACATGTTAACAACGTATAAAATATTGAGAGGAATTGACAAGGTTGATAGGGGCAGAATGTTTCAGAGATGTGACACAGCATGAATGGGTCACAACTAGAAGTTGAAAATTTAAATGAGCCACAGGGATGTTAGGAAATATTTCTTCAGCCATAGAAGAGGTATGATGAAGCTCATGGAGCAGGGAAAGAGTGGGCCTAGTAGCGACCAGTCGGGGCCAGGAGCTATACTCGACCCACAATGAGATGAGTACAAACGAATCGACCCTTCCAACCACAATTAGGTAACTTCACACTATCGACAACAGCCGTAGTCAAATTATAACTAACTATCGACAAGGTCATTGGCAGCTACTAACAACCTCTCAGAAAAATGAAGTCAGATGCATTCCTGTTCCCAGATTATGTGAAACTAATGAAGAGAACGGAAGGAGACGTATATCAGGGAATGTTACAAGTGGATCTGGACAGGCTGGTCTGCTAAGTGAGTATTGAAGTGTGTGCCTAAAAATACCAGAATTCACACTGTAACTGTCGATTATCAAGGTTATTCATACATTCATTCACGCATACACATACATTCACATTCATACACACACATACACAGCAACCAGTGAAGAGGCAGGCCCAGAAGCTGTGAATCGACCTATACAATCACAACTAGGTTAGTACACACTCACGCTCAGAAAAATGGTATAGCACTTGGAATTAAGTGATTTCAAAAGCAATAATCATTACGGGTTTAGACATAGCGAATCTTATCTTACAAACAAGCTGGAGATCTATAACAAAATGACAAGTGAGACACAGGTGGAGATGGTAGCTTGCACAAGAAACACAATGGAAATAAGTGACTCTCTGACTTTTATGGATTATCCCAGGTTCTTTACACATATGCTGCTATGTATGATAATCTATGTAACTGTATTTGCTGGTTTAGAAAGACACGTAAGCAAACACTATAACATATTTATTAGAAAACGTTTCGAAACGTTTTCTAATATGTTATAGTGTTTGCTTACGTGTCTTTCTAAACCAACTTGTCGGTATTTATTACCAAAGTTTATACCAACTGTATTTGTGTATACCTGAATAAAGTCAATTACTTACACAGTCTTGAACTGTACGGAGGCCTTTGATAATGTATCTCAGAAGAGACCAAGACAAAGCTTGAGGTGCAGTCAGGAATGATTGGGAATTTACTCCTATGGACCATAAATTTCCTAAGTTAAAGAAAACAGAGTGATTATCCGGGAACAGATGACAAAATAAGGAAGAGTGACAAGCGCAGTTATTCAATGATCGGTATCAGGAGAGGAAATTATTATGGTGTCACTGGCATCCAGGAGGGAGTGCCAGTATAGTCACAAATGTCTGTACTAGAGTACAATATAGAAAATTCTTGGCGATAGCCCCGAAAATAATATATATATATATATATATATATATATATATATATATATATATATATATATATATATATATATATATATATATATATATATATAAATTTATAAACTATTTCATACAGAAAAACTGGACAAAGGAAAAGTGTTGCAGATGATTGCGCACGATATAAAAAAAATCACTTTTTTTTAATTTTCGATATTCCCAAAAGTGTGTAAATGAATAATGTATTTTATATAAATATTTATATTTTCGAAATTCTCAATTAAAATGCAACAAAATAAAATAATTTGAGCTTGAATTTTAATATCGATACAACATTCAATAACAATAGTTTTTAGGATAATTTCAAAGAATTTTTATGATTCTTTAGTGAATAATGAAGCTAAGGATACTGATAGCTAAATACCCGAGATAATAACATTACGCATTTCCTGTCTTCAAATTACGCATTTCCTGTCTTCAAATTACGCATTTCCTGTCTTCAAATTACGCATTTCCTGTCTTCAAATTACGCATTTCCTGTCTTCAAATTACGCATTTCCTGTCTTCAATTTACGCATTTCCTGTCTTCAATTTACGCATTTCCTGTCTTCAATTTACGCATTTCCTGTCTTCAATTTACGCATTTCCTGTCTTCAATTTACGCATTTCCTGTCTTCAATTTACGCATTTCCTGTCTTCAAATTATGCATTTCCTGTCTTCAAATTACGCATTTCCTGTCTTCAAATGTCAATTATTTTTCTTCTAACCATCCAGTCTTTACCTCAACCCGCTGCTTAATAACAGAATAGTTAATTAATAAATAATGAACTTTCTAGAACAAAACGTAAAATAATTTACAATTTTTGACACGAAATTTCTAATAATTCGGTTTACAAATAATGGTAGAAACAAACTTTTAGCACCAAAATCTTGTTTGAGTTATGCTCTATTTTAGTGAAAGACTGAAAAAATAATATTCTGGAAAATAAGAAGAAATTCTGTAGAAAGAGGCACCTCTCCCTTAAACAGATATTAACGTTAGAAAACACACTATAAATATTAACGTTAGAAAACACGCTGTAATCAAAGTTTCCGTGAATAGCAGTACCTTGACTATACATATGTAGCAGCAACACGCAGAGACCTTTAATAACGTAGCTGGTGATGTATTGCATATCCGCATCCGCGGAACATCCGCACAATTTCTCACATCCGCACCCGCATCTGTATCCGCGTTTTACTGTAAACAGATATCTGGATATGCATCCGCATCCGAATCCGTGCAATATCTGCACAATTTCTTACATCCGCATCAACATCCGTGGAACATTCGCATACTTTCTTACATCCGCATCCTCAAAATAAGTAAGACAGCCTCATACACATCTGCATCCATGGATATCTAAATTTTCACATCCGATACATCTGTATAACGTACTGACTCCTGATAAGGATGGTCTGGAGATGAGCGAGCTTAAGCAAACTTTAACATATATTTTATGAATGTGCACAAAACAAAAGGATTGTAATAAAATGTAAATCTACAGCTTTGACGATATCATGAATTTTTAATGTGGGATGACACATCATTGAAGTCATAAAAGATTCCTCTACAGTATCGAGGTGAATCAAGAACTGCTTCCTCAGAGTAAACTGCACTTATAAGTTACACCAAAATTAAGTGACAGGGAAATGCATTTTAATTTTGACCTCAAGATACAGAATATTTTAGTGAATAAGTTTATAACCTCTCCTGAAACCTCCATTAACAGGACAAATGAGATGAGACTGTGAGAATCTAAATCCTTTATTCTCACCTTGAGTTTTTCAGGTGCTTCAGTATATCCTCGAGAACTGTGTTAACAGCCTCTTCTAAACCCTTTATTCTCACCTTCTGTGGAGAAAATTTCTCCAGGAAGGGGGTATCAGCCCCTTTCAGCCTTTTCAGCCCTCCAGAAGGGCTGATGGCATCTTGCTTCTGCATCTCAGCATCAACACTTTAATTGATTCAAAATGCATTACCAGCACCATTGTCATGCAACTCCTTGTAAGAGACCAGTGTTGCAAAAAATGTGAGTTAACGAGAGTAATTAATCTCTGTACCGCAACAGGAAAGATACAGGGAAAGTTCTACCTCACTATTCACATGTGGGACTATAATGAATTCTAAGTGATCTAGACATATCATGAAATCAAGCATTCTGCTTTGCTTCCTGGTGGAAGTTTGGCAAGCAGTGGAAATATGCTATGTTAGCTTTCCCTTTGTAGCTAGGGGCAGCAGGGCATAGTGTGCTGTGGTGTCTTCAGATTACTTTAAATCCAGCCAAGGGAAATTTTAACGCTTGGATAACGACCAAAGAACACTGATTCACGCGTTTTTGTGCATAATCTCAAGGGACACAACAGATCTATCACAGAGAAGTGTGCTCATCTTCCTGTAGTTATATCACTGTGAAAAGAACAAATCTTGTGGAATATAATGTACCAGTGTGCATATTACTGGACCACGGAAGACGCGGACATCCAAGGACACTTCAGCTTCTATCAAGTCACTAATACCTGTCGAAAATGATGCATCCAACACCATAGCTCACGCTACAAAAGCATGATAGATTTTGAACCTACTTGCTATGCAGGATACTGAGCAGTTCTTGTGTCACGAGGGGTTCAAAATCATCATATAGTCGGCAATAAGGTGTGGACTTTTGAGCCCAAACAAGTGAGTATAAGGATCCAGTCAACATTCAGTTATTCAATGCAATACTGATACAACATCCCAAGCGGTAATTATACTTATATCCCAATCCCATACAGCCCATGTGCGGTTACAGTTGCATCGTTGGCTCCAAGAACATTCTGGACGCTGCTGCAGAATGTGGAGACATCATCAAGCTAAGTCCCATTGCAGTTCACTTATTATATGACTTTGCTTATATGTATGCTAAGCCTCCACACCTTCAGCTTCTTCAGGTGCTTCAGTATGTCCTCGAGAACTGTGTTAACAGTCTCTTCATAAGGTAGTGTTTCCAGTAAGACTTGAGTGTTTTAATATTTTGTTTCCTAATATTGAATTTCTTACATTCCTTATTTATTACAAATATAAATGTTTGGTCATATGTTCTGTTCATTTGTTTTTTCTTTTTATCTAGCGTCTCATCTACAGTTAATGTTGAATTATTTTACATTAATTTTTTTCTAAATACTAATAAAACTTTGTGTTAGCATTAATTTTAAGAATATAATTTTATGGTCTGAATTAGTATTAAAATTAAGCTTTATTTACCTTCTAGATTTTACTTATCAACATTGACAGAGATCATTTCACCCAATACTTTTATTAGCAAGTGTAATTATCATTTTCGATAAGTATACAAATATCCACTCTGAACATAACCTTATATATGATGCATACAACAACCAGCTGATTGATCAAACTTCTTAGTAGTATACAGCAAGGAACACTGAATTAGTCCTTATCGAAAGTAATGGTTTAAATATATTTATTTATAGAACCAGGTCATTAAGCAAATGATGGCATCATATAGCACTTCTGGAATCACTAAATACTTAAATACTAGCTTCTCATTAAATTACGTTAAGTGGGACACAACTACAACATGACTTCCTGACGTATTCAGAATACCTGAGTACATAAACCATACCACGGGAGGGGTTAGAACCCGCGATCAGAGAATCTCAAAACTCCAGACCGACGCATGAGTCCTGAGTATATAGATCTCCATAACAGAAGATCAGACAAGAAAGGTGGTTACGTTGTTACTTACTAAGCTAAATAATAATAGTATAATAACAAAATACACAATACCATGACTTTAACAATACATAAAGTCACACTGGACCACTTGGACCATTTGCTTTGTAAATGGTCCAAGTAGGACCGAAACGTCGTAGTAAGCTCCTCTCTCCTAAGTGCGAGTAATTTATGTGATACAATAATAATAACATTATTTCTACAAGTACATGTACAAGGTATACAGGCCTAGCTGACATTAATGACATACTGCTATATAAAAAGCCCCTGGTTATGCTGAGCATTTCGGGGAAATTAGGTCAGTTTTGTACCACCTCAGACCTATTACAGTATCACTCAACAAAAGGCAGCATTCCGAAAATTTACAAACTCAAAAATAGGTAACAATTTGTTCCTTAAATTAAATTCCCAACCTCACTTGATATAAATGCCAGTCATAAATGCTACTTCTTCATTCACAAATTCACACCATTAGTCTTTAGTCCTAATTCCGGGTAATTAGTCCTAATTCTCGGGTAATTCATAAGAACATAAGAACATAAGAAAAGGAGGAACACTGCAGGAGGCCTGCTGGCCCATACTAGGCAGGTCCTTTACAATTCATCCCACTAACAAAACATTTGCCCAACCCAATTTTCAATGCCACCCAAGAAATAAGCTCTGATGTGAAAGTCCCACTCAAATCCAACCCCTCCCACTCATGTACTTATCCAACCTAGATTTGAAACTACCCAAAGTCCCAGCCTCAATAACCCAACTAGGTAGACTGTTCCACTCATCAACTACCCTATTTCCAAACCAATACTTTCCTATGTCCTTTCTAAATCTAAACTTACCTAATTTAAATCCATTACTGCGCGTTCTCTCTTGGAGAGACATCCTCAAGACCTTATTAATATCCCCTTTATTTATACCTATCTTCCACTTATACACTTCGATCAGGTCTCCCCTCATTCTTCGTCTAACAAGTGAATGTAACTTAAGAGTCTTCAATCTTTCTTCATAAGGAAGATTTCTGATGCTATGTATTAATTTAGTCATCCTACGCTGAATGTTTTCTAACGAATTTATGTCCATTTTGTAATACGGAGACCAGAACTGAGCTGCATAATCTAGGTGAGGCCTTACTAATGATGTATAAAGCTGCAGTATGACCTCTGGACTTCTGTTGCTTACACTTCTTGATATAAATCCCAGTAATCTATTTGCCTTATTACGTACGCTTAGGCATTGCTGTCTTGGTTTAAGGTTGCTGCTCACCATAACCCCCAAGTCCTTTTCGCAATCTGTATGGCTAAGTTCTACATCATTTAATTTATAAGTACTAGTGTTATGGGCACTCCCAAGCCTCAGAACCTTGCATTTATCTACATTGAACTGCATCTGCCACTTTTCTGACCAAGAATAGAGTTTGTTTAAATCCTCCTGAAGTTCCCTAACATCTACGTTTGAATCAATTATCCTACCTATCTTTGTGTCATCGGCGAATTTGCTCATATCACTAGTAATTCCCTCATCAAGATCATTGATATATATTATAAACAACAACGGGCCCAAGACTGATCCCTGTGGAACGCCACTTGTTACAGATCCCCACTCGGATTTAACCCCATTTATGGACACTCTCTGCTTCCTATCAGTGAGCCATGACTCGATCCACGAGAGCACTTTTCCCCCAATGCCATGAGCTGCCACTTTCTTTAACAGTCTATGGTGCGGAACTCTATCAAAAGCCTTACTAAAATCTAAGTAAATAATATCAAATTCTTTATTGTGGTCAACAGCCTCAAAAGCTTTACTGAAGAAAGTTAATAAATTAGTTAGACAAGACCGGCCTCTTGTGAATCCATGCTGAGTATCATTAATCAAGCTATGCTTATCGAGATGGCTTCTTATAATCTCAGCTATAATTGACTCTAGTAATTTGCCTACAATTGAGGTCAGGCTTATTGGGCGGTAATTTGACGGTAACGACTTGTCCCCTGTTTTAAAAATAGGAGTTACATTAGCCATCTTCCACATATCAGACACTACACCTGTTTGAAGAGATAAATTAAAAATATTAGTTAATGGTTCACAGAGTTCCATTTTGCATTCCTTAAGAACCCTTGAAAAAACCTCATCAGGACCTGGCGACTTATTTTGCTTCAGTCTGTCTATCTGCCTCACAACCATCTCACTAGTGACTGTGATGTTACATAATTTATCTTCTTCTAGCCCACTGTAAAAATTAATTACTGGAATATTGTTAGTGTCTTCCTGTGTAAAAACTGAGAGAAAATAATTATTTAAAATCAAGCACATTTCATTCTCTTTGTCAGTAAGGTGCCCATAGTTATTTTTAAGGGGACCTATCTTATCTCTAACTTTTGTTCTATAGACCTGGAAAAAACTTTTTGGGTTAGTTTTAGAATCCCTAGCAACTTTAATTTCATAGTCCCTTTTAGCTTTTCTTATCCCCTTTTTAATGTCCCTCTTAATGTCAATATACTGATTCATAAGATGACCCTCACCTCTTTTGATACGCCTATAAATTCCTTTCTTTTGCCCTAGTAGATATTTGAGCCTATTATTCATCCATTTTGGGTCATTTCTATTTGATCTAATTTCTTTATATGGGATAAACGCTCTTTGAGCAGCATGTATAGTGTTCAGAAAACTGTCATATTGATAGCTCTCTTCGTTACCCCAGTCAACAGATGATAAGTGTTCTCTAAGCCCATCGTAATCTGCTAAGCGAAAATCTGGGACTGTTACTGAGTTATCGCTACTAACGTACTTCCATTCAATGCTAAATGTAATTGATTTGTGGTCGCTAGCACCCAGTTCCTCTGAAATTTCTAAATTATTAACAAGGGATTCATTGTTTGCCATAACTAAGTCAAGCAGGTTATTTCCCCTTGTAGGTTCTGTCACAAACTGCTTCAAAAAACAATCCTGAAATACTTCTAAGAAGTCGTATGATTCTAAATTCCCAGTCAAGAAATTCCAATCAACATGACTAAAGTTAAAGTCTCCTAGAATTACTACATTATCGTGCCTTGTGGCCTTAACAATTTCCTCCCATAATAGTTTCCCTTGGTCCCTATCTAAGTTTGGGGGACGGTATATCACTCCTAAAATCAGTTTTTCATGCCCCTCTGAAAATTCTATCCAAACAGACTCTGTATGTGTTACTTCAGACTTAATACCCGTTTTTATGCAACAGTTCAAGCGATCTCGGACATACAATGCCACCCCACCCCCCCTCCCAATACTTCTATCTTCTTGGAACAATTTAAAACCCTGAATATGACATTCCGCAGGCATGTCCCGACTTTTTGAATTAAACCACGTCTCAGTTAAGGCAAATACATCAATGTTACCTACACTAGCAACTAATCTCAACTCGTCCATCTTATTCCTAGCACTACGGCAATTAGCATAATAAACATTGAAAGACTCTCCTTTCTCTTTACCCTTCCTGCTCATTTCTATTTTTCTACTAAACCTATTACTGTCCTTATCACCCAAGGTCCCTGGCTTTTCAATATCTATCTCGTTCTTATTATTACTAGTTCCCCTAGAACTCGTAATATTACTACACTGGGACTTCACTGCTTTCCTGCCAAAACCCATACCACTAACTATTCCTAGTTTAAAGTCCTAACTGCTCCCTCCACTGCAGTTGCCAGTGCTCCCACCCCACACCTAGATAAGTGAACCCCATCCCTAGCAAACATGTCATTTCTGCCATAGAAGAGGTCCCAGTTGTCAATGAATGTTACTGCATTTTCCTTACAGTATTTGTCCAGCCAGCAATTGACACCAATTGCCCTGGACAACCATTCATTTCCAACTCCCCTCCTTGGCAAAATACCACATATGAGAGGGTTCCCACCCTTACTTCTAATTATTTCTATTGCTGACCTATACCTGCTAATCAGGTCCTCACTCCTACGTCTGCCAACATCGTTGCCTCCAGCACTGAGACAGATAATAGGATTGCTCCCATTACCTTTCATGATGTCATCCAGACGGCTAACAATATCCTCCATCCCAGCCCCAGGAAAGCAAACTCTCTGTCTCCTACTCCTGTCCTTCAAGCAGAACGCCCTATCCATATACCTAACTTGGCTATCCCCAACAACAACAATATTCTTACCTTCCTAGAAAATTGCAAAAGAACAAAGAGGCCACATTAGTAACAAAATCTTTTTTGAAATCCTCGACATCACGTGAGGTAATCCACTGCCTCTCATTCTGATAGATCGTTTACTGCTGGCATTTCTGTATCCAAACCATCTAATTCAGCAATGGCGACAACTCTCTCCCGAATAATGCATATATATCTCTTAATTCACGTAGATTTTATTAGGTTACTGTATATTTTATGTATATTTTATGTAGCCACTATATACGTCTGTCCTCAAGAACATTGTAAAAGAAATAGATATATTAAAGACCTATAACCTAAATAAGAACCTTCTCAATCACAAACTTGCTTTCACTTAAATTATTTATTCATTGAAGTACTTTCCCCGTGGCCTGGTGGCTGAAACTCTTGCTTCACACGGCGAGGGTCCGGGTTCGATTCCCAGTGAGGGCAGAAACGGCTGTCTATGTTCCCCATCAGTAAAATGGGTACCTGGGTGTTAGTGGACTGGTGTGGGTCGCATCCTAGAACAAAACTGACCTAATTTGCCAGTAATGCTATGCATAACAAGCGACTTTCTATGCCGTAGTATGTCACTGATGTTAACTAGTAATGTATAACTTGCATATGCACTTCTAGAAATAGAGATATTATTATTATTATTATTCCATATTACTAGGTAAATGAAAGTTTTTTGTAAGTTACGCCTTTAAATCAGCTTCCCATACTTTTGAACAGTATTCACAAAAAACGGAAATGCATTGATTTGTAACTATTGTATAAAGTCGACTTCCCTACAAAATAAAATATGTCAAGATAAGATAAACATCATTACGAAAATCTACATATATTTTGTACAGATAATATTATAAATTTGTACACTGCGTGATAATATTTAAAAATAAAACAGTGGTATATTGTGGAGATTTACCCTAAGATAATTGTAACTTAATTTTTTTCACTTCGTTTATATTTTCGGGAATGTATCTCTCTTGAGGCATATACATGGAAAGCAGCAGCAGCCTGGTCACAGACCAGGCCTCCTGGTTACTTGCCTGATCCATCAAATTGTTCGTACCAGCCGTCGACAGTCCATAGTATGCACCGCTACCCGGTTCATAGTAAGATTATTCAGGTATATGTACACACAAATACAGTTACATAAATTATCATAAATAACAGCATATGTACAGAACACTTACGATAATTCGAAAAAAGTTAAATACATCGTCTAATTTCCATTGGGGTCGGTGATCAGAAACTGTTTTGAAGACTGTCGATTTCCCTCTTGAAGATAGAATTGCTAAGAAGTGTCGGATGGGTGAAATTTTTATTTGCGGATAATATGAAGGGCAGTAGATACATATACGCATGGAATTACATTATGATGGGTTTGTAGGATGGTAGATATATGCATGTGTGGAGGGGGTGTAGGATGGAAGATATATACACCTGGGGAGGGGTGTTGGATAGCAGATATATACTCTTAGGGAGGAGGGTGTAGGATGCCATATATATACACTTGAAGAGAGGGTGTAGGATGGCAGATATATGCACTTGGGGAGGAGGTGTTGGATGGGATATATACACATTTGGGAGGGCACGTAGGACAGTTCTTATATATCCTTGAAAAGATGTATAGTGCTGCAGAGATAATATATATATATATTGGAGGGAGTGCGTAGGATGGCAGATATATACACTTGAAGGGGCATGCAGCATAGCAGATATACTGGAAGGGGCATGTAGGATGGCAGGTATACACACTTGGAGGCACATGCGGGATGGCAAATATACATATCAAAAAGGGAGTGCAGGATATCAGATATACACACCTAAAGGGGCTTGCTGCATAGCAGATTTACACACCTGAATGGGGCGTGCTGGATGGCAGATATATACACTTGGAGGGACATGCAGCATGACAAATATACACATCAAGAGGGGCGTTGTGAAGGTAAACTTCATTAGATAAAAGTGGAAGACTGAATGGCTGGTGGAGGAGGTATGACTGGCAGTGTGCCTGTCCAGAAAGCGGTATTTGAGCAATTAACCCCTCCCCCCACCCATCATCCACCAGGTGAGAGGGCAACAAGGGGCACTGCTAACGGAGTATCACTCAGCTTCCTTCCTTCATCAAGTCTGTAAGTATAGAGTTCAACTCTTGATAAGTTATTTCATGTTTAATTTTCTTTCTTAATGTAATAGACAAGAGTTACACTCTTGTTAGAATTTTTAACTTTTCTCCGAATTTGGATATAATTATATTTATAAAGGTAATATTTAGTCATCATTTCTTTTAAAGGCCTTCAGCCTCTCATGTGAATGACTTCTTGTCCAGTTCGTAATTTCCTCTTATTTCCTTCTCAGCCTTGCTGTATGGTCCGGGTCGCCCAACAGATTCAAGACGAGTCAAGCAGCACGAAGCTTTTATCGTCTTAAGAATTCTGCTGTTCCTTCACCTTAGCTTTAGATCTCCACTCTTGCATCATTACGAGAACTCCACTGTTACACTACTTCCGTGCAGGTCAAAACCCTCACTTGAGAACTGTTTTTTCTATACCACCAGGACAGAGTTATTATCTCGGCAACATATTGAAGAACAACCTTGTTCTTTATACAGCTTCCACTTTCCAGTTTACTACCACTGCCGGCACCTAGCTCCATTACCTAAGCTGCTATCTGCGTACCTTTATAGGTACTGTAACCTCTGGAGCTGGACTTCACAATAGTCATGACCACCTGTAACCGCCTTACTCCATAGCGTCCCGTTACATGCCAGGTATTCCGGTACGCCTTGCATTACCAACAGCAGACTCGGAAAAACATTTTTCTGTACATATTAGGTTCTCGTTCATTTAGTTTAATTTTTCCATTGTTGTATGACCCTGGTGGTTTAGTATTTAGTTTTAATCATAATTTTCCATTTATTCAGTTAAGACTATTAATGTTTAACTGTAGTAAGAATTGTTTTATATACAATAAAAGGCTTCTTCAAAACTTTAAGAGTTTGAAAGGCCCTCACACCTTTACAAGCGTTGGAAATAAATGGGATAAAATATCGACACAATGGAAAAATAAACAGAAGCAATATAATGTGATTCTTTATTGACAACATTTCGCCCATACAGTAGGATCTATAAAGTGAAAATATCAGAGTTCATGAATCCCACTGTGTAGGCGAAACTTTATCAATAATCACATTATTTTTCCACCTTCGCAGACATGCAGGATGGCAGATCTACACATCAAGAGGTAAGATATGTCAGTGTTTGTCCTATAATTACTAAAATTTCAGCATTTGTTTTGGATTTCTTTTTTCGTAACTACTTTCCCTCCTTTTATTAAAATCTCAAAGCAGTTTTCTTTGCCACTCCATCTATTCTCCACATCCAGGAATTACCTGCAAATACATTCGTTGAAATTATTTCCAAGCTACAATGGCTGGAGTTTTGAGACTCTCTGACCGCGGGTTCAATCCCGACTGGGGTATGGTTTATTTGCAATCGTGTCATTACGATTTCGTGAGTCGAGTAAATCTATATCTATAAACTTAAATACAATCTAGCACAGTTCTTAATTTCATAAAGGTAACATATAATGGGATACAAGGAGAATAGAAGCATCAGGGAAGAGAGAGGCGAAGGTTTATAAACTAAAAGAGGAGGCAGTTAGGGTAAGATATAAACAGCTATTGGAGGATAGATGGGCTAATGAGAGCATAGGCAATGGGGTCGAAGAGGTATGGGGTAGGTTTAAAAATGTAGTGTTGGAGTGTTCAGCAGAAGTTTGTGGTTACAGGAAAGTGGGTGCGGGAGGGAAGAGGAGCGATTGGTGGAACGATGATGTAAAGAGAGTAGTAAGGGAGAAAAAGTTAGCATATGAGAAGTTTTTACAAAGTAGAAGTGATGCAAGGAGGGAAGAGAATATGGAGAAAAAGAGAGAGGTTAAGAGAGTGGTGAAGCAATGTAAAAAGAGAGCAAATGAGAGAGTGGGTGAGATGTTATCAACAAATTTTGTTGAAAATAAGAAAAAGTTTTGGAGTGAGATTAACAAGTTAAGAAAGCCTAGAGAACAAATGGATTTGTCAGTTAAAAATAGGAGAGGAGAGTTATTAAATGGAGAGTTAGAGGTATTGGGAAGATGGAGGGAATATCTTGAGGAATTGTTAAATGTTGATGAAGATAGGGAAGCTGTGATTTCGTGTATAGGACAAGGAGGAATAACATCTTGTAGGAGTGAGGAAGAGCCAGTTGTGAGTGTGGGGGAAGTTCGTGAGGCAGTAGGTAAAACGAAAGGGGGTAAGGCAGCCGGGATTCATGGGATAAAGATAGAAATGTTAAAAGCAGGTGGGGATATAGTTTTGGAGTGGTTGGTGCAATTATTTAATAAATGTATGGAAGAGGGTAAGGTACCTAGGGATTGGCAGAGAGCATGCATAGTTCCTTTGTATAAAGGCAAAGGGGATAAAAGAGAGTGCAAAAATTATAGGGGGATAAGTCTGCTGAGTATACCTGGTAAAGTGAATTGTAGAATTATTATTGAAAGAATTAAGAGTAAGACGGAGAATAGGATAGCAGATGAACAAGGAGGCTTTAAGAAAGGTAGGGGGTGTGTGGACCAGGTGTTTACAGTGAAACATATAAGTGAACAGTATTTAGATAAGGCTAAAGAGGTCTTTGTGGCATTTATGGATTTGGAAAAGGCGTATGACAGGGTGGATAGGGGGGCAATGTGGCAGATGTTGCAAGTGTATGGTGTAGGAGGTAGGTTACTGAAAGCAGTGAAGAGTTTTTACGAGGATAGTGAGGCTCAAGTTAGAGTATGTAGGAAAGAGTGAAGTTATTTCCCAGTAAAAGTAGGCCTTAGACAAGGATGTGTGATGTCACCGTGGTTGTTTAATATATTTATAGATGGGGTTGTAAGAGAAGTAAATGCGAGGGTCTTGGCAAGAGGCGTGGAGTTAAAAGATAAAGAATCACACACAAAGTGGGAGTTGTCACAGCTGCTCTTTGCTGATGACACTGTGCTCTTGGGAGATTCTGAAGAGAAGTTGCAGAGATTGGTGGATGAATTTGGTAGGGTGTGCAAAAGAAGAAAATTAAAGGTGAATACAGGAAAGAGTAAGGTTATGAGGATAACAAAAAGATTAGGTGATGAAAGATTGAATATCAGATTGGAGGGAGAGAGTATGGAGGAGGTGAATGTATTCAGATATTTGGGCGTGGATGTGTCAGCGGATGGGTCTATGAAAGATGAGGTGAATCATAGAATTGATGAGGGGAAAAGAGTGAGTGGTGCACTTAGGAGTCTGTGGAGACAAAGAACTTTGTCCTTGGAGGCAAAGAGGGGAATGTATGAGAGTATAGTTTTACCAACGCTCTTATATGGGTGTGAAGCATGGGTGATGAATGTTGCACCGAGAAGAAGGCTGGAGGCAGTGGAGATGTCATGTCTGAGGGCAATGTGTGGTGTGAATATAATGCAGAGAATTCGTAGTTTGGAAGTTAGGAGGAGGTGCGGGATTACCAAAACTGTTGTCCAGAGGGCTGAGGAAGGGTTGTTGAGGTGGTTCGGACATGTAGAGAGAATGGAGCGAAACAGAATGACTTCAAGAGTGTATCAGTCTGTAGTGGAAGGAAGGCGGGGTAGGGGTCGGCCTAGGAAAGGTTGGAGAGAGGGGGTAAAGGAGGTTTTGTGTGCGAGGGGCTTGGACTTGCAGCAGGCATGCGTGAGCGTGTTTGATAGGAGTGAATGGAGACAAATGGTTTTTAATACTTGTGCTGTTGGAGTGTGAGCAAAGTAACATTTATGAAGGGGTTCAGGGAAACCGGTAGGCCGGACTTGAGTCCTGGAGATGGGAAGTGCAGTGCCTGCACTCTGAAGGAGGGGTGTTAATGTTGCAGTTTAAAAACTGTAGTGTAAAGCACCCTTCTGGCAAGACAGTGATGGAGTGAATGATGGTGAAAGTTTTTCTTTTTCGGGCCACCCTGCCTTGGTGGGAATCGGCCAGTGTGATAATAAAAAAAAAAAAAAATTCTACTATTGGCCATATTACTTTGCAATTTCTAATTACGGTGATGACAGATGACTAACATTACTCAGTCAGATGATCCAGGGATAAATAATCTTTCATAACATTAAGATGGATGCTCAAAATACATAGGGTTACATTAGATTAACATTTCTTCCATTATACTAAATACGAAAACATAAAATCTCACCTGGCGTCTGCCATTCCAGTATGATTATACCATCATACTGTTGGCTATAAATACCAGTGTTATCCTCGTGTTAATTAATACCAATCAATCACGATGATTAGGTAGTACCAAATTAATACGTAAAGTAGATTACTCCAATCCTAGCTACTTTATTTATTTTTATATTGCTTTACTGAATGTGTGCCTATGAGGAACTCTCACGATGTAAATTTTGTGGCGATGGCCTTGAAAAATAAAGAAAATACAAATAAAAACTTTTCGAAAAGGCCACAAGAGTGTATGTGTAGTAGACTTTAATACAAGTGTTGTAGAGGATTTCCCAGGATTAAAACCAAATTACTTTTCTACCTCTTCTCTTTTATATTCTCGACCTCTTTAAGAAGGGCTCCTTCTTGTGGTAAAGAGGCCAATGGTCTGAGGAATTACTTTTGGTCTTCTTCCACAGACCTAACCGAACTACCTCCCAATCCTCCCTTCCCTATCCCATCCCGTTTGTAGCCTCTAGGGTCCTCTCCTCTGGTATTACGGGACCTAGGTAAGGGGAAATATGCTGGAGTTCATCCCGCTCCGTGAAGTTCCTCGGGTGTGGTGTAGTTTGCCTTGGAATCTGGAATGTCTAGAGGTGTCCTGCTCCCTTCCGGATTTCCGAGAAGTGGGCGAGGTGTCCTGCAGACTATGGGTGTATCTCCAGAGGCTGCCTTTCGGTTAAGGGAGGTGGCAGCCAAAGGAAGTATGCTTTGTAACTAGTCTCCAACCGCCCTCTGTTGTCCGCCCAGGTGCCTCAGATGTGTGGTTGCTATCCCGGAGCGGTGGTTAACTGACATGAAGGGTAGGGTATGCCACGGGTATCACACGCTGCATCAGCAATGCTTGCGGGCTCGAGATCCTCTCGGATAAAACGAGGAACTCACGGCCCATAAATGCCTTCTAGTGATTGTCCCTCTGTTGTCTCCTCCCCCCTTTTTTCCATGGAGTCTTCATTCTGTGATAGCCCTTCTCCTCCCTGGCCCCTTTCTGTTGCTGTTCTGACCTGGCCTCATTACTGGACCATTCTCTAGACACTTCCAATACCCTTGTTCCTTCTGCTGGAGATGTTTCGTCACCTGCTCTAGGTGCCAGTTTCTTTTAGTGCCTCTACCTCTTGCACACCTTCAACTACATGTCCGGCTTCCCCGAATATGGTTCAATGGATTTTAGATCGCGCCACCCGCGGTACGACGCCTAAACGTTCCATACCATTTGCTGACAGTTCTTCAGTGTCTGCTCATTCCACCCAAAAACTACCTATGCAACACCCACTTCCTTTATGCATCAGGGTTACAAGTACGCAGTGGACTAAATTCTTTTCACTGCAACTGACATCTCCAACTGATTATCTTTCTGATCACAGTATTTGGAAAGCTCTTTTACGACACATTGGCCGAAATATATCCTTTCACTCTTCGAAGCGGTGCGTGCATCATTATTCCAGAATGAAGAACAAGCGTAAAAGTTCGAAAGGTGATCCCTACACCGCAACAGTGTAGAAATTGCTGGCATTTTGGTCATCCAGCAAAATATTGCGGGTCTATGGCCGAATGCCCAGTCTATGGTGCCGACGACCATACCAATACATCTTGTAGTCTACCTCCCTCCTGCCTTAATTGTCATGAGGCTCACTCATCTTATTCTCGCAGTTTCCAACTTTACTTAAACAAGCGTGAAATTCGTTGTCTCATTGAGGCAGAAGAATTCCCAAATGCTATGGCAGTCTCTCATCTACGCCTTCAAGGAAAACTTTCTCGTGTTTCTTATCCTCGAGTTACTAAACGTGTCCCCCGCCTCTGGGGTCCCAACCTCTGCAGCCTCCTCTGTGGTCACCCCTTCTGCAGTCACCCTTGTCTCTAATTCTTTTGCTGTCCTGGGCTCAGAGGTCTCTTCCTCGACACCTCATTCTGTTCTCACTTCTTCCTCTTCTCACTCACAAGTTTGTGTCTACAAGACCACGTATAACAAATCCTTCCCATCGCCCCTCTCCTTTTCCGAAGTCCGAAATATAAACATTCTTAAAATCTTCTTTAACCCGTCCTTCTCTTCTGCAACCTGCACATTCTTCTTTATCTGTCTCTGTACCTGGTTCTCCACCTCTAACTGGCTCTGTTACGAGTGTGGAGGTTCATCCTCCTCGTACAGTACCTTCTTCCCATGACCCCTCCTAAGTTTCTTCCTCTTCTGACCCCTCCCATGTCGCTTTCTCTCCTGTCCCCTCCCAAGCTTCTTCACTAGTTCCCTCTATCTTTTCGTACCCTCCCTTCCCTACTTTAGTACAGTCCATCGTCATCCCGATCTTTATTCACCCTCCTTCCATCTCCAATATGGTACCATATACAACGTCTTTGTCCTCTTGAACACTTGAAGCTCTCTCATTATATATTGAGGAGACTAGACCATTGATGAACACCTATACACATTGTTTTCCGGGTACTACGGGACATGATGCCTCCCACTATCGTCCCTTTGCTCTTACCAATGCAGTTTGCAAGGTGATGGAACGTCTGGTAAATAGATGTTTGATGTGGCATTTAGAGACAACTCTCTCCACTAGCCAGTATGGCTTTCGTAAAGACCATTCTACCATTGACCCCATATTAGGTTTAGATATGTATGTAGTAATGCCTTTGCTAATAACTACTCAGTTATCGCTATATTTCTTGGCCTTTAAAAGGCATATGACACAACTTGAAGGTATAATATCTTGGCGCAGTCCACTCGTTAGGTCTCAGAGGTAATCTACCAGTTTTTTGAAGAACTTCTTAACTGAGAGGCATTTCCGTGTTCGGGTTAATACAATGCTTTCCCCGGAGTGTGTTCTGAGCACACTTTTTCTCCTTGCTATAATTAATCTGGCCTCTGTTCTTTCCATCCAATATTTGACAATCGCTCTGTTGATGGTTTTGCTAAAGCTTGTGCAGGCGCTAACTGTCACATCATTGCAGTTTCTCTCCAGCATGCAGTCAACCGTGTTTCCAATTGGGCCACCACTCATGGGTTTAAAATGCCTAGTACTAAAACTTACCAAATTACTTTCACTAAAAGTTCTGTCGTCTCTGATCCTCCACTGTACCTCTATGGCTCACGTATTCCTAAACATGATACAGTCAGGTTTCTAGGCCTTCTCTTTGACCGTAGGTTATCCTGGAAACCTCACATTACCTCTCCGAAGGCAACTTGTCACAGCCGGCTGAACCTTCTTAAAATTCTTGCTCATCTTTCATGGGGAGCTGATCGTCTGACTCTCCTTCGCCTACATTCAGCCCACATTTTATCGAAACTCGATTATGGCGACCATATATTCAGTGGCATCTCCTGCAACTCTCTCTAGCCTTAATCCCATCCATCACCAGGGATTATGTTTATGCCTTGGTGCTTTTCGCTCTGCACCGGTTGAGAGCGTCTATGCAGAGGCCAATATTTCATCCTTTTCCCATCGATGCTCATTGCCTTCGTTATTATGTTCGCTCTCATGACCTCCGTAATCCTTCCATATATAGGAGAGTCACTGAAGTTAGTAGACGTTCTTTATTTGTTTACTCCGTCCCTTTTCTCTTCGCCTACTTTCGCTCTTGTCTTCTCTTCAGTTACCACTTTTCTATGTTCATGTAGCCTCTCACTTTTCCCTACCAGCTTGGGAAGTTCGGACAGTTCGTGTCTGTTCTTTCCCACTGCCCTGTGCAGCTGCCCAACTATCTGCAGTGGCTTCTCGCTATCTTTTTCTTAACCACTTCCGCTCTCATTCTCATGCCATCGCAGTGTACACTGATGGTTCCAAGCCTTCTGACAGCGTCGGATTCGCAGAAGCGTGTCTGGAAAACATCGCGCGAGGCCATTTATTATCCTCGGCTAGCAGTTTTACGGCTGAATTGTATGCCACTCTTGTAGCACTTATCCGTATTACATCTATGCCTGTGTCACCATTTGTGGTCGTTCCAGATTCCCATAGTGCTTTATAGGCTATACGAAAATTTGATACACCTCATCCTCTGGTTCTTTGTATCTAACTTTGGTTATGCCGTATCTCTATCAAGCACAAAGGTATTGTTTTTTGTTGGGTCCCTGGTCATGTTGACGTACAGGGCAATGAACAGGCAGACACTGCTGAGCTGTCACCAGTACATGGCCTTCCAGTTTTATATAGAGGTGTTCCATTCACAGACTATCTTGCTGTAATCGCTGCCCACCTTTGCACCCGTTGGCAACAACGTTGGTCTGATATGCTCTATAATAAACTATATTCTATTAAGTGTCTGACAGGTTTGTAGATTAATGGTTCAGAGAACCGACATGTTGATAAATTAGACACGTGTGCAACTCTTGGGTATCTTTATTGAGGAAACGTTTCGCCACACAGTGGCTTCATCAGTGTGGCGAAACGTTTCCTCAATAAAGATACCCAAGTTGCACATGTGTCTAATTTATCATCTATATTCTATTAAACCGAGTATAGGTTTCTGGCCGTCTTCTGATCGGTGTCGAGGTTGGGAGACTACTCTCTCTCATATTCGCATCCTCCACACTGATCTTTCTAACGGGTATCTCATGGAGAGGCTTCCTGTTCCACTCTGTGAGAATTGTCATATTCCAGTTCCTGTTAGTCACATACTGTTGGACTGCCCACTATCAACGAGCACGCAGAATTTACCTCCAACTTTTTGACAGCAACTGATTTGCTGCACAAACTCTGATGATGATGCCTCTGATACTCCTCACAGCCTTTTCTACCTCAATCTCTTGCTACCCTCTACCCCTGCACTATCCACTACCTCGCTGCCCTCCATGACCTAATACGTATCCCTTTTGCTACCCATTACTCCTACATCCTTCCCTACCTGGCGGAGCTGTATGATCCTTATAGGTTTAGGTTTACCGCTTGTTTTTAATAATAATAATGATAATAATAACAATAATAATACTGAGAGCACACTTCTTGTGCGCGTTGGTATAATGTATCAACAGGTATTTGTTCGTTCTCTGCTGTGTTATACTGTAGCCCATATTTATTTGCACATATGGTATACAGTTTGCTCTCTGTATCTCCCTTTCCCGTGCATTCTGTATCAGGGATATTGCATTCATGGTCTCTTCTCTTCCGCCGAGAGTCACAGTGACTCTCGGGGTGATCAGTTGGAGACTTTTCTTACTTCTCATCCTCTTCACGTCTAAACACGGGTGATCCGACCCATTTTGACTCTCGCACTCAGTCTCTCTTTTGCATTGTTCTTTTTTATCTGCTCCTCGTCAGTGGCACTTGATTACACTTGGTCTGTTCTCCCGGATTAGAGAGACAGTGATCATTTTCCATTTCTTTTCACTTCTAGCACGTATATCCCGACTGCCTTATAGCAGTCGGGATATTCGTGTTGGCAATTTGGACTAGCGAATTGGGACTTACACTCTCATCTTAGCGCTTTTCGTGGGGGACCCTTTTTCGTCCTCTCTTGATCAGATGGTGCACCAGTTTTCGACTTTAGTTTTGACTGCAACGTGGAACTGCTGCGTGGGGCCGTTGTCGACATAATGGAACTTCAGATCGTCTTTTGGATTTTAAACGGGCAAGGGCAGTCGCTCGCCGCGTCATACGCCACGCTGAATGCACTTGTTGGCAGGACTGTGTCTACCAATGCCTCGACTTTCCTTATGTGTGCGGTTTGGAAGAAGGTACGCTTCGGACCCAGCTCCCATTTTGCAGTTTGTTGGTGTTAGTGTTGCGGAACCTCTTGAAGTTGCCACAATCGGGAACCATCTTGTCCGTGCCCCCCAATGGCTTTACCTCATTCCTTCATTTCTCGCGTCTAAGTCTACCAAGGAGAAATTGCCCTTGGATTTCTCTTCTAATGGAATGGAGCCGTATAATATCCTTTTCACTCTCCTAGAGCTAGAGTCCACGCTTTGCGCTTGCTAGTCATCGGCAGCTGGGCCTGATGATACTCATATTAATATGCTACAACATCGTCATGAGAGAGGGTTCTTTCTTAACAATGGAATTCTACCAATGTACTACCGTTTCACAGACCAGGCACCTCGGAGCTTGATGCTTCCAATTACCCTCCCATTGCTCTGACCAGTGCAGTCTGCGAGGTGATGGAACGATTGGTGAATAGATGTCTGATATATTTAGAGACTCACGATAGTCTTTCTCCTCGCCAATGTGGATTTCACAAGGGCCGCTCTACTTTGGACCCCTTGCTCCACTTAGATACGTATGTGCAAAATGCCTTTGCTAACAAACATTCCGTCCTAGCAGTGTTTTTTGATCTTGAGAACGCATGTTACACCACTTACAGGTAAAACATTTTAGCCCAAGCCCACTCCTTAGGCCTCCGCGGTAATCTACCAACCTTCCTTTCTTATCTGTGAGACATTTTCGTATTCATGTTGGAACCTTGCTTTCCTCAGAGTTTGCTCATGACCTTGGCTATAAATGACCTTAGCTATAAATGTCCTTGGCTATAAATGACCTATCTTACGTTTTTCCACCGCATATTTGGTCGTCACTTTATGTGGACGACTTCGCTATAGCTTATACAGGCGCTGACTGTCTCCTGGTAGCAACCTCCCTTCAGGATGCGATTGACCGAGTTTCCCACTGGGCCACGTCTCATGGATTTAGATTTTTTAGTACGAAAACCCATTTCATTACCTTCACGTCCTCTTATCCCAGATATTCCATTGTATTTACACAGCTCATGTATTAGAGAATGTGATACGGCGAAGTTTCTTGTCCTTCTCTTCAATCACCGTTTAACATGGAAACTTCACATTTCCTCTTTGAAGGCAGCTTGCCATGGTTGGCTGAGTCTCCTTATAATTCTTGCGCATCGTTAGAGGGGAGCAGTTCGCCACACTCTCCTCCGTTTGCATTCTACCCTTGTCTTGTCCAAGCTGGATTATGGCGATCAAGTCTATTCTGCGGCTTCTCCTACATCTCTTGCTATGTTAGATTCCCTTCATCATCAGGGTCTACGTTTATGCCTCGGTGCCTTTCGTTCATCCCCTGTTGAAAGCCTCTGTGCTGAGGAAAATGTCCCTTAGCTGATCGTTGTGATGCTCATTACCTCGCTACTTTGTCCGTTCTCATGACCTTCGTGTTTCTTCTACATAGAGGTTGATCTCAGACATTAGTAGAAGCCCATTATTTGTTCGGCGGCCTGCCTACTCTGACCGTTTCTCTTCGTCTTCACTCCAGTCTTCTCTCCAGTTTCGTTCCTTGTATTTTCATTTAGCGTCTGCCTTTTCCCTTTCCCCTAAGGAAGTTCCGACGGTTCATGTCTGTTCTCCCTTACTGCTTCGCGCCAAAGCCCTCCTGTCTACGACTGCTTCTCGCTCTCATTTTCTCTATCACTTCCGGTAGCATGCTCATGCCGTTCCTGTTTATACAGATGGTTCTAAATCTTCTGATGGTGTTGGGTTCGCGGCGGTGTTCCCTGACGATGTTGTCTGAAGTCATTTCTTAGACTCGGCTAGTATTTTTACCACCGAGTTGTATGCCATCCTCATAGCGCTTCTCAGTATTACATATATATCTCCTTCGACGTTTGTAATTATTTCAGATTCCCTCAGTGCCTTACAAACCATTAAACAATTTGATTCGGCTCATCCATTAGTCCTTCGTATTCAACTATAGTTTCGCCGTGTGGTACCAAAAACAAAGACGTCGTTTTCTGTTGGGTCCCTGGACACGTTAATGAGCAGGGCAATGAACAGGCTGATGCTGCTGTGAGGTCAGCTGTACATGATCTTCCTGTTTCTTATAAAGGTGTTCCGTTCAGGGATTATTTTGCAGTCATCTCTGCCGGTCTTCGCAGCCGTTGGCAACAACGGGGGTCGGACATGCACCATAAATTACACTCTATTAAACCGCTTTTATTTTTGCGATCATTTTCTTACCACCGTTGCCGTAATCGGGAGACTGCGATCTCCCGTCTCCGCATAGGACATACCCGCCTTATCCATGGGTATCTCATGGAACAACACCCTGTTCCTCTCTGTGAGGTTCGTCAGGTACCTATTTCGGCTCTTCACTTTCTTTGCAGATTGCCCGGTGTATCAGTGAGCTCGCCGCCACCGCCCTTTTCCCTTTCTTCCCTTCAGGCAGACGGTCCTTCCTTTGACTTACAATCACTTTTTGAATTTTTGTCATCAACTGCTTTTGTCTAGGAACTTTGACACATAGCCCATAGCGCCCTCTCCAGCCCTTTTCTCCCCCTCACCTCTGATCCCCTCTCCACCTAGCTGTTTATAGCCCCAGCTATATTTTCTGCCCCTTTCAGCACTGCATAACCATTGCCGGTTTAGCGCTTTCTGTGATAATAATAATAAGTATAAAACTGCATCATCTTGTGATTTAGATTTTTTCCCTCTTAATTTTCAATAGAAAAATGATGAAATAAAATATTTTAGGAGTGAATTTGAAGAAATTCTACAGAAAAACTGATTATAAATCTTTTAAGAACCCTAAATTATTACCCCCAAAAATAATGAATTAGGTAATGTTAATGGAGTGTAACAACTCATTCCCAAATTAGCTGTTTAGCTTGAATCAATTCAAAATAAATATTGTGTGCAACTTGGGAGTAAGGACGCCGCCTCCAGGCAAGTACTCTTATGGACAAGAGTTATTGTTTTACTTGTAGAAAATGAACACTGTCGTTCAGCAAACTGGATCGACCCAAAGGCAGACTCACACTGCTTAGTTCCTCTCCATACGAGTTGATAAATAGCTAATTAGGCAATTTGTTTAATTAGCTATCCTGGAAATTAGCACAGAAAGCTAGTCTGGGAAACAATATCTACACTAGTGTGCACGAAGCTATTTCTCAAAAAGATAAAGATAACTGAGGAAGATCAAAATATGCACAAAAAAATATTAGCTTTGAACTAATAATAAGAAATCATCAAAAAAATATATGTTTTAAGCAAACTCTAAAGAACATTAAATACTTCTAAATAAACTCTAGGGTCTTCACGACCCATGTTTTACTACTCGCATAATCATTATTGATAATATTTTAATTGATTTCATCTAAAGTAGGATGATATTCAATTAACATATCACAGTGCTTATCACTTCTTGTTATAAACGTATGGCTAAATAACCAGATGGTTGGAATGTAATGCTGTGTATAGTTACCGAAATTGAGGGCAAATAGTCTTAAATCTGAGATATATCCCCATGTATAATTGTAGGAATCTGAACCAGCACTATATGTATGTGTATATATATATATATATATATATATATATATATATATATATATATATATATATATATATATATATATATATATATATATATATATATATGCAAATAAGATCACAGTAAACAGGTGATTTCAGAATATGCAAAACAACCACTGTGAAAGAGTAGAGAAATTCCAATCTCTTTCTCTATTCTTTCACAGTGGTTGTTTTGCATATATATATTATATATATATATATATATATATATATATATATATATATATATATATATATATATATATATATATTTTTTTTTATATATAATTTTTTTTTTCAACAAGTCGGTCGTCTCCCACCGAGGCAGGGTGACCCAAAAAAGAAAGAAAATCCCCAAAAAGAAAATACTTTCATCATTCAACACTTTCACCACACTCGCACATTATCACTGCTTTTGCAGAGGTGCTCAGAACACAACAGTTTAGAAGCATATACGTATAAAGATACACAACATATCCCTCCAAACTGCCAATATCCCAAACCCCTCCTTTAAAGTGCAGGCATTGTACTTCCCATTTCCAGGACTCAAGTCCGACTATATGAAAATAACCGGTTTCCCTGAATCCCTTCACTAAATATTACGCTGCTCACACTCCAACAGATCGTCAGGTCCCAAGTATCATTCGTCTCCATTCACTCCTATCTAACACGCTCATGCACGCTTGCTGGAAGTCCAAGCCCCTCGCCCACAGAACCTCCTTTACCCCCTCTTTCCAACCCTTCCGAGGACGACCCCTACCCCTCTTTCCTTCCCCTATAGATTTATATGCTTTCCATGTCATTCTACTTTGATCCATTCTCTCTAAATGACCAAACCACCTCAACAGCCCCTCTTCTGCCCTCTGACTAATGCTTTTATTAACTCCACACCTTCTCCTAATTTCCACACTCCGAATTTTCTGCATAATATTTACACCACACATTGCCCTTAGACAGGACATCTCCACTGCCTCCAACCGTCTCCTCGCTGCTGCATTTACCACCCAAGCTTCACATCCATATAAGAGTGTTGGTACTACTATACTTTCATACATTCCCTTCTTTGCCTCCATAGATAACGTTTTTTTGACTCCACATATACCTCAACGCACCACTCACCTTTTTTCCCTCATCAATTCTATGATTAACCTCATCCTTCATAAATCCATCCGCCGACACGTCAACTCCCAAGTATCTGAAAACATTCACTTCTTCCATACTCCTCCTCCCCAATTTGATATCCAATTTTTCTTTATCTAAATCATTTGATACCCTCATCACCTTACTCTTTTCTATGTTCACTTTCAACTTTCTACCTTTACACACATTCTCTTACTCATCCACTAAACTTTGCAATTTTTCTTTAGAATCTCCCATAAGCACAGTATCATCAGCAAAAAGTAACTGTGTCAATTTCCATTTTGAATTTGATTCCCCATAATTTAATCCCACCCCTCTCCCGAACACCCTAGCATTTACTTCTTTTACAACCCCATCTATATATATATATATATATATATATATATATATATATATATATATATATATATATATATATATATATATAAACACTGATCTCTGGCTGAAGGAGACTCGAACCTACGAACCTTAGGACAAGGTACGCAGTGCTTTACCAACCTTCCCACACTGGGCAATACCCTGGCGTGTAGCTTGCGCTACACGTTTGATCCAAGGCAGCCAGCTTTCAGGGAGAAGGCATGCTACACGCCAAGGCATTGTCCAGTGTGGGTAGATTGGTAAAGCACTGCGTACCTTGTCCTAAGGTTATTGGGTTCGAGTCTCCTTCAGCCCGAGATCAGTGTTTGTGTATATTTCGCCTGCTCTCGCGAATTCCTTGCATGTGTATATATATATATATATATATATATATATATATATATATATATATATATATATATATATATATATATATATATATATATATATATATATATATATATATATATAGATATATATATATATATATATGCATGACAAGCCACGGGGGGTGGAAATCTCAAGTACTTCCACACTTCTCAGTGTGTCATCAGGAGCTATGCTAAGTTGCAGAGCAGCAACTGCAGGAGTAAGGGAAAGTTTTCTCAGAGTAGCGCAGTGAGGGTTTGTCACCTGCCACAGCCTCTCTCGACAGACGCTGCGGCAGGAACAACCAGGAACAAGCAGCACTGCCAAAGGCCCACGAAATTAGGGCTTACGATAAATTGTAAAGTAGGTAATAAGGGTATTATTGACAATGCTAAGGACCGAGTCCGTCAGCGGGTTAAAACCACCTTGTAGCCAGGCCTCAGGAGTATGACTATTAATGTTTATGGGCTGTGTGTGACAGCAAAGAGGCATTGGTTTCCAGTGTTCATTAGTAGGTAGAGAGTGGATCTGATGATCCCAGGTTATGTGGTGTATGTGTTGCTTACTGCTCGTTTGAAAGGGGGTGTGGTCCTCTTAATAGGGAAGTCGTGCCCCTTTGTGTATAATCATAGCAAGAAAAGGAGGAGATTGTCGCATTATGCGTGTGGACAGAACTTGGTAGAATCTCCCTCTCTCTCATGTGTATGTGTGCCAGGGGACGGGAAAGTGAGGGTTTAAAATAATTATTGAAGAAGATTTAGCTTTTTCTTAGGTTATCGCCGGTTTATCATTTGTAGGAAGGAACTGAAATTATGTTGTTAGGAAAAAGCCAGTGGAGATGTCGTGTTAAAGGGCAATGTGTGGTGTAAATATTATGCCGAGAATTTGGAGTGTGGAAATTAGGAGGTGTGGAGGCTTCAGAGGGCTGAAGATGGGTTGTTGAGGTGGTTTGGTCATTTAGAAAGAATTGAACAAAGTAGAAGGACTTGGAGAGCATATGAATCTGTAGGGGAAGGAAGGCGGGGTAGGGGTCGTCCTCAGAAAGGTTGGAGGGAGGGGGTAAAGGAGTTTTTGTGGATTAGGGGCTTTTATTTCCAGCAAGCATGCATGAGCATGTTAGATAGGAGTGAGTGTAGACGAATGATTTTTGGAACCTGACGAGCTGTTGGAGTGTGAGCAGGGTTATATTTTGTGAGGAGATTCAGAGAAACCGGTTATTTTTATATAGCCCGACTTGAGTTCTGGAAATGGGAAGTACAACGCCTGCACTTTAAAGGAGGGGTTTGGGATATTGGCAGTTTGGGGAGACTTCTAAACTGTCGTATCTGAGCACCTGTGCAAAAACAGTTATTACGTATTGTGAGGGAAAAGTTCAACAGACAGGAGTAGCGAGCGAGCATATGGCGACGATAGTTTGAATGCCAGTCTGCTTGTTAAGGTAGGGTCAGTGTCTAGCTCCCGCTATCCCACCCCCCTTCCTCCACCCGGAAAGATGACGTGCGGTGTTCCGGCCAAATGGATAATCTGTTGACTCACAGCTCCCAACACAACTGTAAGTAAAAGCCTCTGCTCCTGTTTTTAATGGATATATTGGTTAAAAGCTTCACTTTTAACTAACTGTGAAAACTTAGTTCATAAGGCCTTAACTTTCATTTAAATCCTCATCAATCTTTTAAATGCTTTACTTATCATGTAGAGTGATTTCTCAAGCAGTGGTTAACTTTTGTCTCTTTCTAGCTTGGAATGTCAGCTTGGGTCATCTTGCAACCATAGTAACAGTGTTGAAGGAGACGAACTTCACACGAGTTCTGGGACGTCACTTTTTTTCTACATACCTGAGTGTAGTCAATCCCAGGCAACTACCCCTCATCTTTGCAGTGGTGAAAGACCTGCGTTCCTATAATATTGACGGATTATTCAAGGCTAGAGATTCTGTGACTAAATTCTTTTAACTGCAACTGACATCTCCAACTGATTATCTTTCTGACCACAGAATTTGGAAAGCTCTTTTACGACATATTGGCCGAAATATATCCTTTCACTCTTCGAAGCGGTGCGTGCATCATTATTCCAGAATGAAGAACAAGCGTAAAAGTTCGAAAGGTGATCCCTACACCGCAACAGTGTAGAAATTGCTGGCATTTTGGTCATCAAGCAAAATATTGCAGGTCTATGGCCGAATGCCCAGTCTATGGTGCCGACGACCATACCAATACATATTGTAGTCTACCTCCCTCCTGCCTTAATTGTCATGAAGCTCACTCATCTTATTCTCGCAGTTTCCAACTTTACTTAAACAAGCGTGAAATTCGTTGTCTCATTGAGGCAGGAGTTCCCAAATGCTATGGCAGTCTCTCATCTACGCCTCCAAGGAAAACTTTCTCGTGTTTCTTATCCTCGAGTTACTAAACGTGTCCCCAGCCTCTGGGGTCCCAGCTTCTACAGCCTCCTCTGTGGTCACCCCTTCTGCAGTCACCCTTGTCTCTAATTCTTTTGCTGTCCTGGGCTCAGAGGTGTCTTCCTCGTCACCTCATTCTGTTCTCACTTCTTCCTCTTCTCACTCACAAGTTTGTGTCTACAAGACCACGTATAACAAATCCTTCCCATCGCCCCTCTCCTTTTCCGAAGTCCGAAATATCCCCATTCTTAAAATCTTCTTTTACCCGTCCTTCTCTTCTGCAACCTGCACATTCTTCTTTACCTGTCTCTGTACCTGGTTCTTCACCTCTAACTGGCTCTGTTACGAGTGTGTAGGTTCATCCTCCTCGTACAGTACCTTCTTCCCATGACCCCTCCCAAGTTTCTTCCTCTTCTGACCCCTCCCATGTCTCTTCCTCTCCTGTCCCCTCCTAAGCTTCTTCTCTAGTTCCCTCTACCTTTTCGTACGCTCCCTCCCCTACTTTAGTACAGTCCATCGGCATCCCGATCTTTATTCACCCTCCTTCCATCTCCAATATGGTACGACATACAACGTCTTTGTCCTCTTGAACACTTGAAGCTCTCTCATTATATAATGAGACTAGACCATTGATGAACACCTATACACATTGTTTTCCGGGTACTACGGGACATGATCCCTCACACTATCGTCCCTTTGCTCTTACCAGTGCAGTTTGCAAGGTGATGGAACGTCTGGTAAATAGATGTTTGATGTGACAACTCTCTCCACTAGCCAATATGGCTTTCGTAAAGACCATTCTACCACTGACCCCTTATTAGGCTTAGATATGTATGTTAGTAATGCCTTTGCTAATAACTACTCAGTTATCGCCATATTTCTTGGCCTTGAAAGGGCATATGACACAACTTGAAGGTATATCATCTTGGCACAGTCCACTCCTTAGGCCTCCGAGGCAATCTACCAGTTTTTTTGAAGAACTTCTTAACCGAGAGGCATTTCCGTGTTCGGGTTAATACAATGCTTTCCTCGGAGTGTGTTCTGAGCACAACACTTTTTTTCCTTACTATAAATAATCTGGCCTCTGTTCTTTCCATCCAATATTTGGCAATCACTCTACGTTGATGGTTTTGCTATAGCATGTGCAGGCGCTGTCACATCATTGCAGTTTCTCTCCAGCAAGCAGTCAACCGTGTTTCCAATTGGGCCACCACTCATGGGTTTAAAATGTCTAGTACTAAAACTTACCAAATTACTTTCACTAGAAGTTCTGTCGTCTCTGATCATCCACTGTGCCTCTATGGCTCACGTATCCCTAAACGTGATACAGTCAGGTTTCTAGGCCTTCTCTTTGACCGTAGGTTATCCTGGAAACCTCACATTACCTCTCTGAAGGCAACTTGTCACAGCCGGCTGAACCTTCTTAAAACCCTTGCTCATCTTTCATGGGAAGCTGATTGTCGAACTCTCCTTCGCCTACATTCAGCCCTCATTTTATCGAAACTCGATTATGGCGACCATATATTCAGTGGCTTCTCCAGGGATTATATTTATGCCTTGGTGCTTTTCGCTCTGCACCAGTTGAGAGCGTCTATGCAGAGGCCAATATTTCATCCTTTTCCGATCGCCGTGATGCTCATTTCCTTCGTTATTATGATTGTTCTCATGACCTCCGTAATCCTTCCATATATAGGAGAATCACTGATGTTAGTAGACGTTCTTTATTTGTTTACTCCGTCCCTTTTCTCTTCGCTTACATTCGCTCTTGTCTTCTCTTCAGTTACCACCTTTCTATGTTCATGTAGCCTCTCAATTTTCCCTACCAGTTTGGGAAGTTCGGGCAGTTCATGTCTGTTCTTTCCCACTGCCATGTGCAGCTGCCCAACTACCTACAGTGGCTTCTCGCTATCTTTTTCTTAACCACTTCCGCTCTCATTCTTATGCCATCGCAGTGTACACTGATGGTTCCAAGTCTTCTGACAGCGTCGGATTCGCAGAAGTGTGTCTGGAAAACATCGTGCGAGACCATTTATCTTCGGCTAGCAATTTTACGGCTGAATTGTATGCCACTCTTGTAGCACTTATCCGTATTGCATCTATGCCTGTGTCACCATTTGTGGTCGTTCCAGATTCCCATAGTGCTTTATAGGCTATACGAAAATTTGATACACCTCATCCTCTGGTTCTTTGTATCTAACTTTGGTTATGCCGTATCTCTATCAAGCACAAAGGTATTGTTTTTTGTTGGGTCCCTGGTCATGTTGACGTGCAGGGCAATGAACAGGCAGACACTGCTGCGCGGTCACCAGTACATGGCCTCCCAGTTTTATATAGAGGTGTTCCATTCACAGACTATTTTGCTGTAATCGCTGCCCACCTTCACACCCGTTGGCAACAACGTTGGTCTGATATGCTCTATAATAAACTATATTCTATTAAGTGTCTGACCAGAGAACCGACATGTTGATAAATTAGACACGTGTGCAACTCTTGGGTATATTTATTGAGGAAACGTTTCGCCACACAGTGGCTTCATCAGTGTGGCGAAACGTTTCCTCAATAAAGATACCCAAGTTGCACATGTGTCTAATTTATCATCTATATTCTATTAAACCGAGTATAGGTTTCTGGCCGTCATCTGATCGGTGTCGTGGTTGGGAGGCTACTCTTTCCCATATTCGCATCCTCCACACTGATCTTACTCACGGTTATCTCATGGAGAGGCTTCCTGTTCCACTCTGTGAGAATTGTCATGTTCCAGTTTCTGTTAGTCACATACTGTTGGACTGCCCACTCTATCAACGAGCACGCAGAATTTACCTCCAACTTTTTGACAGCAACTGATTTACTGCACAAACTCTGATGATGATGCCTCTGATACTCCTCACAGCCTTTTCTACCTCAATCTCTTGCTACCCTCTACCCCTGCACTATCCACTACCTCGCTGCACTCCATGACCTAATACGTATTCCTCTTGCTACCCATTACCCCTACATCCTTCCCTACCTGGCGGCGCTGTAGGATCCTTATAGGTTTACCGCTTGTTTTTAATAATAATAATAATAATAATAATAATGAGAGCACACTTGTTGTGCGCGTTGGTATAATGTATCAACAGGTATTTGTTCGTTCTCTGCTGTGTTATATTGTAGCCCGTATTTAATTGCACAGATGGTATACAGTTTGCTCTCTGTATCTCCCTTTCCCGTGCATTCTGTATCAGGGATATTGCATTCATGGTCTCTTCTCTTCCGCCGAGAGTCACAGTGACTCTCGTGGTGATCAGTTGGAGACTTTTCTTACTTCTCATCCTCTTCACGTCTAAACACGGGTGATCCGACCCATTTTGACTCTCGCACTCAGTCTCTATTTTGCATTGTTCGTTTTTATCTGCTCCTCGTCAGTGGCACTTGATTACACTTGGTCTGTTCTCCCGGATTAGCGAGACAGTCATCATTTTCCAATTCTTTTCACTTCTAGCACGTATATCCCGACTGCCTTATAGCAGTCGGGATATTCGAATTGGCAATTTGGACTAGCGCTTTTCGTGGGGGGCCCTTTTTCGTCCTCTCTTGATCAGCTGGTGCACCAGTTATCGACTTTAGTTTTGACTGCAGCGTGGAACTGCTGCGTGGGACCGTTGTCGACATAATCGGACTTCAGATCGTCTTTTGGATTTTAAACGGGCAAGGGCAGTCGCTCGCTGCGTCATACGCCACGCTGAATGCACTTGTTGGCAGGACTGTGTCTACCAATGCCTCGACTTTCCCTATGTGTGCGGTTTGGAAGAAGGTACGCTTCGGACCCAGCTCCCATTTTGCAGGTTGTTGGTGTTAGTGTTGCGGAACCTCTTGAAGTTGCCACAATCGGGAACCATCTTGTCCGTGCCCCCCAATGGCTTTATCTCATTCCTTCATTTCTTGCGTCTAAGTCTACCAAGGAGAAATTGCCCTTGGAATGGAGCCGTATAACATCCTTTTCACTCTCCTAGAGCTAGAGTCCACGCTTTCCGCTTGCTAGTCATCGGCAGCTGGGCCTGATGATACTCATATTAATATGCTACAACATCGTCATGAGAGAGGGTTCTCTCTTAACAATGGAATTCTACCAATGTACTACCGTTTCACAGACCAGGCACCTCGGAGCTTGATACCTCCAATTTCCCTCCCATTGCTCTGACCAGTGCAGTCTGCGAGGTGATGGAACGATTGGTGAATAGATGTCTGATATATTTAGAGACTCACGATAGTCTTTCTCCTCGCCAATATGGATTTCACAAGGGCCGCTTTACTTTGGACCCCTTGCTCCACTTAGATACGTATGTGCAAAATGCCTTTGCTAACAAACATTCCGTCCTAGCAGTGTTTTTGAGCTTGAGAAGGCATGTTACATCACTTACAGGTAAAACATTTTAGCCCAAGCCCACTCCTTAGGCCTCCGCGGTAATCTACCAACCTTCCTTTCTTATCTGTGAGACATTTTCGTGTTCATGTTGGCGCCTCGCTTTCCTCAGACTTTGCTTATGACCTTGGCTATAAATGACCTTAGCTATAAATGTCCTTGGCTATAAATGACCTATCTTACGTTCTTCCACCGCATATTTGGTCGTCACTTTATGTGGACGACTTCTCTATAGCTTATACAGGCGCTGACTGTCCCCTGGTAGCAGCCTCCCTTCAGGATGCGATTGACCGAGTTTCCCACTGGGCCACTTCTCATGGATTTAGATTTTTTAGTACGAAAACCCATTTCATTACCTTCACTAGACGTCCTTTTATCCCAGATATTTCATTGTATTTACACAGCTCATGTATTAGAGAATGTGATACGGCGAAGTTTCTTGTCCTTCTCTTCAATCACCGGTTAACATGGAAACTTCACATTTCCTCTTTGAAGGCAGCTTGCCATGGTTGGCTGAGTCTCCTTATAATTCTTGCGCATCGTTCGAGGGGAGCAGTTCGCCACACTCTCCTCCGTTTGCATTCTACCCTTGTCTTGTCCAAGCTGGATTATGGCGATCAAGTCTATTCTGCGGCTTCTCCTACATTTCTTGCTATGTTAGATCCCCTTCATCATCAGGATCTACGTTTATGCCTCGGTGCCTTTCGTTCATCCCCTGTTGAAAGCCTCTGTGCTGAGGCGAATGTGCCTTAGCTGATCGTTGTGATGCTCATTACCTTCGCTACTTTGTCCGTTCTCATGACCTTCGTGTTTCTTCTACATAGAGGTTGATCTCAGACATTAGAAGAAGCCCATTATTTGTTCGGCGGCCTGCCTAAGCCGACCGTTTCTCTTCGTCTTCACTCCGGTCTTCTCTCCAGTTTCGTTCCTAGTATTTTCATTTAGCGTCTGCCTTTTCCCTTTCCCCTTAAGGAAGTTCCGAAGGTTCATGTCTGTTCTCCCCTACTGCTTCACGCCAAAGCCCTCCTGTCTACGACTGCTTCTCGCTCTCGTTTTCTCGATCACTTCCGGTAGCATGCTCATGCCGTTGCTGTTTATACAGATGGTTCTAAATCTTCTGATGGTGTTGGGTTCGCGGCGGTGTTCCCTGACGATGTTGTCTGAAGTCATTTGTTAGACTCGGCTAGTATTTTTACCACCGAGTTGTATGCCATCCTCATAGCGCTTCTCAGTATTACATATATATCTACTTCGACGTTTGTAATTATTTCAGATTCCCTCAGTGCCTTACAAACCATTAAACAATTTGATTCGGCTCATCCATTAGTCCTTCGTATTCAACTATAGTTGCGCCGTGTGGCTACCAAAAACAAAGACGTCGTTTTCTGTTGGGTCCCTGGACACGTTAATGAGCAGGGCAATGAACAGGCTGATGCTGCTGTGAGGTCAGCTGTACATGATCTTCCTGTTTCTTATAAAGGTGTTCCGTTCAGGGATTATTTTGCAGTCATCTCTGCCGGTCTTCGCAGCCGTTGGCAACAACGGGGGTCGGACATGCACCATAACAAATTACACTCTATTAAACCGCTTTTAGGTTTGCGACCATTTTCTTACCACCGTTGCCGTAATCGGGAGACTGTGCTCTCCCGTCTCCGCATAGGACATACTCGCCTTACCCATGGGTATCTCATGGAACAACACCCTGTTCCTCTCTGTGAGGTTTGTCAGGTACCTATTTCGGCTCTTCACTTTC